>NC_136621.1:21342167-21437167 GCF_933228915.1 Telmatherina bonti | reverse complement strand
GGGGCTTCAGATGGATAAATGAACATCCAACATACACAAGCTCATGCACACCCACCCACACACACACACACAATACCTTGATGCATAAAGTGGTGGGCTAACTAACATCCCACAGCATCTTGCTAGCTCAGCAGCAGTAAAACTGTCAGGAGAGTCGATGACCGACTAGTCTGTCTTCTCTCTCTCTCTTACACACACACACACACACACACACACACACACACACACACACACACACACACACACACATACACACACACACACACACAACAATCACTTCACCCATAAATCTTTAAGAAGGCCCCTTCCTTACTGTCACTTGCTCAACACCCTTCCACACTCATACCAACATAAATACACACCTATACAATTCACATTAGATGTGAGAAGATGATGTACGCCATGAGTGCAGAAGTGGCTTCGTGTCTGCTGTATTTAGTTAATATTCCCATTTGCACATGAAAAATCCCAAATAAGAGGGTTATGAAACCTTCATCCAGTAAACCAGCTGGTTGTAGAAACATCAGACACTACAGTGAAAGCTTGGAGCTAATGTTGAGTTATCTCATCAATGACCGTGAGCTCCCGCACCCCACCCCTCTTCTTAAACACTTTTTACATTAGTTTAAAATAAAAACAGCAAAGGTAAATCTCTCTGGTCTTTAACAGGTCATTTAATGTGCTTTAGTGAAATCTGAACACATTTAAGAGATATTTAGGCTAAAATCTCATGAGACAAATATTCAACCAGTGTTGGGGGTCATTACTCAAAAAAGTAAATTAGTTACTTGTCACTTGTTACTGCTATAAAATTATGACATCACTTATTAATACAAATGAAAAGTAATGTTACTAGTTATTACTTTCCTGTTTCTTAATTTACTGTGTAGCTACATGGAGAAACAATGTGCAGACGCTGCAGTCTGCAGGAGAAATATGTCTCCCTGTAAATCCACAAGCAGGATGGAGGAAGCTGTGATGAGGTCATGCTGTGATGATACATGCTACTAGAAGCTATGAAAATGTTCGTAAGGCTGAAGTCCCCAGCAGCTCATCAACTATGTGTTCTCGTGTAAATTAGATCTAACGTCTTCCTGAAAGATCTGCACCCCCAACTTCTAGATTAGGTCTCTGTTGTTGGTTTTTACTGAGTGCACTGAAGGAAATTATATTTGTTATGAAATAATACCTTTTAAGCCATTCAGCATTTTCAGATCACTGATAGCGAAATGATTTCACGCAGCAGCTGATTGATCAGGCTGATCCGCTGATTTTACAAACAGAGGAGTTTCATTCCAATGATCTCCAAAATCAAATTCAGGAATTTTACTAGAAGAAAAACTTCAATGGTTTCTAAAGCATCTTGTTTTATTTTATGAAGTCTAGAAGTGGGCACAAGAGCAGGAAGGCACCTCACTTAAATCCATCTCTATGGCAACATGTCCAGACACAGACACACACACACACAGACAGACAGCGCATGCACGCAGCAATCAAATGGATCAAAACTTCACACACAAGGCAAACACAGCTCAGATAATGCAGGAAAGAGCATGACTATTGTATAGTAAAGTAATTTGTTACTAATATTTTAAGTGTAATGCATTACTTTAGTTTGTTACCCAAAAAAGGCATATCAATACAAAGTGATATTGTTGCATAGAAACATATTACACTGTATCCCTCTGACTGGGACTCCAGAGATGCCCATCTGGTTTTATCTATACTATCAATTGTATGAGCTATGCTGATGCTTCCCATACATGGGCATGTAATCAGTCCATGGTACAATGCAGACATGTGCATAAACACGACTCTAATACAAAGTCTGTCATTGCAGTGTTTGTTGTGTTCTTCTGCTCCTTTTCTTCTTTTATATGTCCCATATTTATATCCTTTCTCAAAGGCGATTGAGCCAGCTGAATGCATAGTTGCCATAAAAAAGTATGATTGCCCTTGTGGACTGGTAAGGTTGATAAAGATGGCTTTTCACAGGCCTTATGGCTGCTCAAACCATAAACTGTTTTTAACAGAAAAACTTGTCTTTTGTCCTGCCTGGTGAAATAATCCCCCCGCCCCCACCCAACACATTTTTTCTGATAAACACATAAATAATTCAATTATGGGGGTCAGAAGGGAACAATTCTTCCTTCGATCCACATTCATTCACAAACCGTAACTCACTGGAGCATACCTGTGTGTCTCATGTGATTAAGTTTCACTGAAATATTTGAGTGTGGTTGCAGTTAGCTGTTATGCCACTGCTAGTGTCACTAGTTTGATTTCACACCTCTTTAGTCTCTGTCTTGAACACAACTATTGCACTCCCTCCCCCTTCTTTTCTATGGTCTTTTCTTCCATTCACTCCCGGCTGCTTTTAGTTTCTCATAAATCTTTAAATGAAAGCAAGTTGTCATGTTATATCAATAACTTATATTTTGTACAGCATATTGTACTGCCTGCAACTTCTATATGGATGAGTGAACACATATTTCTGTGTGTGTGTGTGTGTGTGTGTGTGTGTGTGTGTGTGTGTGTGTGTGTGTGTGTATGTGTGTGTGTATGCATAAAATCTCAATGGCTGGTAAAGGATGAATATCCAGGAAATGAGACATTCAGCAGCAAACATGAATGACATCAGCAGTTACTACGTTAGTCATCAAATTGCATCTACAGAACAGAGCACCATCTCATCATTTAGTACAGTCACACACTTACTGTACACACACTCGTGCAGGTGCAGACGTTATACGCAGACTTCCTAACACATGCTAAATCTCATGTAAACGTACAGTAGGAGGCAAACCAAGAAAATGAAAGTGCATGTCCATATTTGCCCTGGATGGGGTAAGGCGTGAATATTTGTCTGTGTGTGTGTGTGTGTGTGTGTGTGTGTGTGTGTGTGTGTGTGTGTGTTTGCGTGGAGGGCGTTATACTGGAGGACAAGGGTTGAGCTCATGCTGCTGCGGTGACTCATCAACCCACTGGATCACTCAGAGATTTGATTTAGAATCAGACTGCATTCACCTGACTGCTGCTACCACTGACAAACACACACATTAAAATACACACATGTAGCAGGACACGTGCACAGTTACAATCAAATACACAAAAACATGTCCCAATAAAAACAAATAACCATAGAAACTGATAACACAGATTGGTATTATATTTGTTAAAACATTTATTATTTGTGATATCTTCATGTAGTTGTCTTTCAGGTAATGTTAAACATAAGCTTTATTAGATGTAACTGGACTTCTTTGTCTGTTTCCTGACTACAGTTAATCCCACATATTTCTTCTGTTCTGCAGCTGGAGCTTAATCAGTTGGTTAAAGTAACTTGAGTCTTCAGGTTTGGTTGACACTACCAGTGGAATTTCATTAAGATTTTATTTTTTTAAGCTGCGAAAAATTTAGGTGTTATATGTGTTACTTCATAAATGTATCAATATTTTATTACCAGTTTATTCGTCTATTAGAAACACTGATGCAGCCTTTTGCCCAATTTTTTGATATGACAAATTGGAATTAAAATTCAGAAAGATACTATAAAGGCTGATATGTGGCAGAGCTATTGTGCTGAAATGCAACTAAACATGCTACTTTTTCAGGAATTAGTTGCTGAGCTTTACTGACACTAGTGGTGAGGAATTCCTGCTTTTTCTTCTTTTTTTTTTTTTTTAACAAAGTCTATAGGATTAAATAAACAATGTTGTTGCATCAAGGTTTAAAGTAAGCAACTGTCAAACAGTGTAACAGTGCTTCGTGGAAAGCAGCATCCTCTCCTTGTATGAGTATTTTTCATCTAAGTTAGTCAAACTTATGTACTCTGTGTTGTGGTATTTAGCTCAGCCACATGTGCTTGCTGCTGCATTGCTATAAACACACTTCAATGAAAAGAGTACGAAGTGTCAACCTCTGTCTGATTTTTGGGTTTTGTTCTGTTGGTTTTGAACAGAAATTTTGCTGCTTTGGTGTTTGAACCAGTGGCTAAGGTGCATGTAAAAGTGTCTGCCTTTGTTTCAATGTGGTGATAAAATGGGATCATCTTCATTTTTTTTAAAAATCGTATGCCATTTGATTAATATATTTTTTTTTTTTCTTTATGTATGGTACTCTCTGAATTTTACTATTCAGAAAGGTCTGATGGTCCAATCTTTTCCGAAAGTCTCATCAAGCTAATGCATTTTTACTTTCTTTTTATAGTATAAATTTATAAATGTCTGTATTAGTGTTTTCTTTTTATTTCAGTGTAAGCCTTTTACTTAATTTGTAAACCCACAAAGTCCTTCTTATAATCCAAGCATGTTAGAAATGCCCACAAAAAAAGATTTAAAACCTTTAAGAGCCAGGCAGCACACAGTTATTGTGCTTCCTTGTCGTCTTTTAGCAGTAAATCCGTATTAAACAGTGTTTAAATCTGCAGCTGAAAAGAAGCCTAACTTTAGCTCGCCTGCTGTCCCTGATGATTTTGGCATCTGCTTCAAGGGATTGTAGAGCATGCGCGTCCCTAAGCAAAACCTTTCAATTACTAAGTAACCTCAAAGCGTGGAATACCTGTGTCTCTCTGGAAGCGTTGCAGAGGAGGAGATGTGCGCTGGGATGTGTGGCTCAAATAATTAGCCCAATACCAGTCCCCTATCACCAAACAGTTAATTAAAAGTTTGCTCACTGTGGGTATATGAGTGTGTCCAGAGGATTACAGGTTGTAATTATTATGATGTCCTCTGCTGTCCACTTGTTTTTTCTGCCTTCTCCTAACACACACTCTAAGTATTTCTTACATGCACTAATTCACAGTTGTGATAAATACTGTTCTCACAATCAGAAAACCCATCAGCTGTAGTCTAATGACTATCCCTCTGAGAGCAACTGCCCATATATCTGGGTTTCATGTGTATCCAAGTAATGGAAGTAGACGTTCCAAGACTTCCGGTCTATGCAGTATCCATTATATATAATATCAATATATATACAACGAAAGCTTGTTAAAATTGTGATTGTTGAATAAAATAAACTGGACCTGAGATGGACTACTGTCAGTTTTAAGACTTTTCTTAGATATAACTGTTACAACTGAGTTAAACAAGTAAAGGTTTTTTTCCTCAGAGATCTTATCGCTGCTGTCATAATGCATTACTACTTTACAAAGGATATTTGAAAGAGACATATTCTTCAAATTTTAAAATATTTTAACATTAAAGTGGATATCAGTTCGGTAAATACATTCCTAGTTATTTATTTATGTCAGTCTCTCTACTGTTGCCCCCTGAATACTCCAAGGCTTTGCAACTGGGAGGGAATGAGGCTAATGACTTTGACTTTGTATCCTTTCTGGCTTAAACAGATGAACTCTGACCCTGAGACCCAAGTCGGGTATTGACAATATGACCCCCTTTAATGTAGCAAGCCTCCTCATAGACTGAGATAAGAGACTGTGTGAGGTTGTGGACACAACTGGTTCAGGAGAGAACCCTACACATCTGTCTCTAAAGTTACACTCTCCAGCTCCACCTGGGGGACTCCAAGGCATTCCCCAGGCTGGAAAAAAATATATAATCCCTCCAGCACATTCTGGGTCTGCCCTCGGCTCTCCTTCCAGCGGGACATACCTGAAAAGTCTACAGGAGTCATCCTAATCAGATGCCAGAACCAACTCAGTTGACTCTTTTTAATACAGAGGGGCAGGGTGCAACCATCCCTTTGGATGCTGCCCATCCCTGATGATGAGCCCTGCCACCTTCAGAAGGAAACTCATTTCAGCCACTTGTATCTGCGATCTCATTCCATTGATTACGACCCAGATTGTGTTAAGATCGTTGAAGCTTGGAATTAAACTGAAAGCTATAAGCTAATGTCCACTAATAGCAATACATTTTCTTATTAACAGCTGGAATTAGGTTTAAGTCAAAAGGCTTTCAAAAAAAGTTATTAATAATCAAATTATTTAGCTTTAAAAGTGGAGATGCACCAGTAAGCTTTTTTGGGTTCTCATTTGATCCTAATATCCAAAATCTGGGAGTCGGCTGATACTGATATTTTCCTAAATCAAATCCATTTACCTGAACATTATTGCAGATATCGAGTATTGTAACTTGCTGTATTAGGCGGTAGTAAAATACACATCCCTTTTAAAAAGAAAGCAATAATTAAACTAAATTAATCCATTTTATATGTTTTCCAATTATATTTATACGAATGACCCTCTGAAGTAAAGCTAACACGTCATCATTGCTTGATAATCTCAACTTTAAAAAGGTAGTTATAATTGATAGTAAAACAGGTTTTTTTTTATATATATATATTTAAGATCAAAGCAAATTTGTTGAAAGGGAAGAAGCATGTATGTTAATTAATCTGGGAACACTGAAAGCACTGCAGACAGATTGTGATCTGTACTATCAGCACAGAGGGCTAGTTTCTGCTGAAGAGGACTTCTGGTCATAGAGGCTAATGTTTAATCTGTCTGGAACATCTTCATGTAGCTAGTTAGCAACAACTTTTAGTCCAGTTTTGAAATGCTAAATGTGGGTGCCAGCTAGGTGTGATTGTTTAAAATGCTCCACAGGTATACGTGCATTGCTAAATAAACCTTATTTAAAAAAAAAAAAAAAAAGCCCATCATGTTCAACAAGCAGCAGTATATAAGAACAGCAACTCAAGGTGGAGATTCCCTCGTATTCCTTTACATTATTCATATGAATGTCATTTTCATGCAGGACTACAGCATTTTAACTAGTGAACTCTTCCAAAACTATCCTCAAATAATAAGGTTGATAGGCCAGAATGATGACTAGGAACAACTTCTCTGTGGGCGAATCTCTTTGACATTCTCATTGCCTGCTGTAAGTTTGCCGCTCTGCTGGAAAGCTTCACGTTTGTCTGCTGTGCTCTTGTTCTTCCTTGATTTTTTTTTTTTTTTTTTTTTTTTTGACATACAAAAGCAAAGGAGGCTTATTCCCCACCAGACTTCTCAGTGCAAGTGTATGGAAATGCTGTAAATGAACTAGGAACTTGAAGTTAAAAACTAAACTATGTATAATCATTTATATATCCAAGTTCTAATTTCTTTTTCTATTTTCTTGGCCTAAATCTGCATCATACTGATCATTTGTAAAACAGGACAATGAAAACTGTCTTCATGGATTGGTAAGGTGAATTTAGCCTGACACTTATCTCAGCCTGATAGCAATATGGGATCTCATTGGTCCAAACTCCAAAATTTAACATCTTAAAATAAGATCATAAATGTCAATGTTTGTTTACAGGTTTGGATATTGGCAGAAAAAAAAAAAAACATGAAAGCTAAATCACCTGATATATCAAGACATTTCATGATAATGGGCTAACCTGTACACACACACACACACACTAAAAAATGCACCCTGATAGCTCTTGACTACCCTTTACCGACATCAAGTGTCACATCACTTATCTATCTCTCCACCTGTTTCCTCTGTCACAGAACGACTGTCCTCCTCTCTGTTATCCACTCATCCGCCTCAGCATCTTTGCCTCAGGATGTATTGATTGACAGCCATGCTGACCCCTGGGCCCACCCTCTCAGAGTGACAAGACCAATCTTCTGGTTTGGCCAAGTGACACAGTAATGTAGTAGACTTGTTGTCAGTCTGATTGTCAGGCTGCTGATGTTACTACATCCACATCGGGCAGGCGAGACTGTAGCCTGGCGACCTATTCCGTCAGTATTAGACTTTCTTAAACCTAAGAAGAAACGTTTATTTTCTCCACATGTTCTCTGGATTAAAGGTTGACAAAAACAGGTTATGCATGGCTTCCACTGCAGAAAGACATCCAGTTAACAAACGGTAAATCCAAGAGTGCAGAGCAGTTATATTATATAACGGCTGAAGTTTTGCAGATTTTTTCCAAAATTTGGTGAGGTTTGTGGAAAATCTCAGAGTGAAATTGTTAGGAAATTTATATATTATCATTTGTTCATGACTTATCTTTTCTTTTATCATATGTTAAACTTTTGAGATTACTTTAACAAAGATTGATTCTTTCTGGTGAAGCAGGGTGCCTCATGCTTAATGAGCTTGGCTCACTCAGACATACCATCCTATTGTTATCTTTGCACCTCGTGTTTTACTCATGACTTGCTTCTGGTAGTCTGTTAAAATAGATGCTTATTGGAAAATGTGTGATGAACTCATGACATGTGTCATGCCATTATCTGTCAAATAAAAAGCCTGAGCAGAGGAAGAGCAAGCGAAGAAGACAGTTAGGAGTCTCTGTGCGAGCTCTGAGACTGTTCTCTTCCCCTTTGCAAAGGTTACACTGAGTTCTAAGTCCGTGTCTCTTTCTTTATTTTACATGTCACAGGGGTTTTAAACCTGACAGAAATTGTAATCACCATCACGGAAGTCGTTTTCTTTCCCCTTAAACTTATTTGTGAAACTACGTTCATTTGATTATTGCGTATATAAGTTTATTCATTCATTCTTTCATTATCCAAACCACTTAGACTGATGAAGGGTCGCGGGGAAGCTGGAACCTATCCCAGCAGTCTATGGGCAAAAGGCTGGGTACACCCTGGACAGGTCGCCAGTCCATCGCAGGGCTGTATATAATTTTATCAACACTAAATTTTAATTATACATATATTAAAAACACATATCTCTCATCATAGAGGTTACCAGCGGTTGTTCTGTCTCATCCTCCGAACATACAGATTGTTCCCTTGTATATTACATTATATATATATATATATATATATATATATATATATATATATATATATATATATATATATATATATATATATTTATTTTTTTTTTTATTTCATTTTTTTGCGTCATGTGTGACCTCTTAATTTTGTTTGCTTTGTCGTTTTATATTCATGTTTGAGTTACAATGTAATTACTGTTTGAAAAAAACAATAAACAACAACAGCAATCCTAAAAATGAGCATTCACATAGCAAAGAAATCCTTAATGTTGGGTCACAGTACTGGACTGCTTTACCGGTAGACGCAGTCCATCGTCACCACCAAACTTGTAATATGAGCATGTGGAAAGCATTATTTTGTTTCAGTTCAAAGGTATAAAAAGTGTGAGATAACAGTCTGGAGAGAATCAACATCACATGATGGAAACTGAGACAATATGTGTTGAAATATAAGGCATAAAACTGTCCCTGGGACATGGGTGGTTCTTGATTAATATTAAAAAAAGAAAAAAAAAAATCTATTCTACTTTTTCGCTTGGTGCATTTCTCACAACAGAGTTAAAATTCTCATATCCATTAGTTTAAACTCCATGACAGTTCTTTCAAGAGATCAGAGTAGTATCTCTCATTGCATTGATCAAATTGCAAATGCACCTGCTTTATAGAGTAGTCAGTGTTTTTATGTTTTCATATCATTATCAAAATGAACTATACTTCTAAGTGCAGCATAATCAAACCCCATAAAACTAAAAGTCTTCATTTCATTGCTTGAATCATTATAGTTAACAATACAGGTTAACTAGCTATAAAAATGTACTGCAAATGTCCTGGATTTGCCACTCAAGAAGATCCTTTCCTTACTGTGTCACAAGGGATGATATAAGATGGGGGGTGCTGCTGAGGGATAAGCGAAAACTACACGTTCTTTTCATGTTACTCACCAAAAGTCCTCCATACTCAAGTTTTCAAATGGTTAAAGTGGCTGCACATCCAGTGTGTGGTGTCTTGGACATTTTCTGGCCATGTCTCTAAGATCTGACAATTTTCTATTCAAAAACACTTACATATCAGACTGTCCAAATGAAAACATTACTAAACAATTTGAGTAACCTTGTTAGTACTCACTGGTTACAGGATTTTTCATTTTTATGACTCCGACAGTTTCCTTGACAGAAATACATGCTTTTAAAGAACTATCTAATTTTAGTAAGTGACATGTTTTTACAGGTTATCCACTAGGTTCTGCAGTTTGTACTAATTGTTGTGCAAATGTTAATTCTGTTGTAAGATATGCACCAAAGTGACTGAGAAAAACTGTAATAACCAATGTGAGACTACCAGTGCAACTCACAGCGTATCTGGATCAAGATCAAGTTGGTAATAAACCGTTGATAATAATAAAGATAAGATAGAGAGATAGATAGAGAGATAGATAGATAGATAGATAGATAGATAGATAGATAGATAGATAGATAGATAGATAGATAGATAGATAGATAGATAGATAGATAGATAGATAGATAGATAGATAGATAGATAGAATGATAAAGGAAAGAAGAAAATCGAAAGAAGAGCAAAGAGCAGGTGAGGTCAGAGTAAACCATACCAAACTTCATATTAGGTCTGGTCATTCGATCAGCCTATGAACACAAATCGGAACACATACATTAGCTGTGCAAAAATACGTAAAACATACAAATGGAGAAACAAACAAAGTGCAATATTCACACCTACACACTCTTGCCCACACGGACTGCGTTGTAGACACACATATACAGATGCCTGCGTTGGCCCTGTTTCTGGGGAGAGGTGCCCTGGGCTGCAGAGAGGAGGAAACCAGCTCAGATCAAACACACACACAGCCTGTCACAATTCCTTCTTTTTTTCTTCTTGATGCCCTTTTATTGCATATTCCTTACTTCCCTCCTGCATATCTTGTTCCTTTCCTGTTTCTCTTGCATCTGCTCTCCACGCTGCACACACTGCAGTCGGAGGCAGCAACAGAGTAAAATGGAGGAGGGCGGGAGGAGGGGGAGGGGGGCAGAAGGGAAATGAGCAGAACAAAACAGAAGAGCGCCATAAGTAGAATGAGAAGAGGAAGGCTCAGTCAGGAATGGCTGGAGAGGAGATGAAGAAGAGATGAAGCAGGAGGAAGAGAAACAAGTGCAAGCACCAATACCCCTACCCCATCCCACATTTTTTAACTCTCCATTTTCCAGTATTGTCTTTCTTTATCCCACAGATCACAAAAAAACAGAAAAAAATCACACCACCCCTATTATCTATCTGGAACCTTGAATAATGTTCTATTGCACCTTAATTACAATCATTACAATAATTAAGGTGATTATTTTCCAACATAACTATATATTACTTTGGCAAAATAACTATTACTATCAGAATGGCAGGGAATGGGGACATCATGGTTACCTTGGAGCCAGAATTTTCCCCTCCCAGTTGGTAGTGATAGTCCATCAGAGTAACTATGCCATACGGTGTTTTTATAATCTGTTCATCAAACCTATTCCTGAACTGTTTGTTGAGGGAAAAAAAATTGAAAACAGACATAAAAACAGCACAATACTAAAGTAAAGAGACACTGTATGGTGATCAATTATTAGACTTCACTGACTGTATTTATAATTTGAAGTTTGATGATGAAAAGTTTAATCTGCATCAACAAAGGTTTTCATTTGGATTGCTTTATATATATTGTCAGTTTTTCAGACTAACTTTAGACTTGACTTGACTTTCTTTTGATCCAAAACAGCATCCAAAGAAAGTACTGTCTGTTCATAAAAAACGAATAAATGGACAGAGGAAGTTGGTAAAACACTACTGTGAATTGGTGGCTTTTTTTTTTATTTTCTGTTTTCCTAAAAGAAAAGAATCTTTGGTGTTTGACTGGAGTTTGACATTAATTAATACATATATTATTTGTGTTGGGTGATTATAACGAAATTATAAATTTATAATAAATGGAAATGCATTAAATTTGAATAAAGCTTTCCTCAAAGATTTAAATAAGCTTTAAATAAAACAGGTGGTAAATAGCAAACCATTAAGATTAAGAAGGCTCTGTCTGTTTTTTTTTTTCATTTGGTTACTTGAATACTGTGCTTTAAAAACAAGATGATTTTAGCAATCAGTGACATTTTTCTGAGTTGGGTGTTTCTGCTTGTCCTGTCATTTCGGGGTTTGTTTTTATTTTCAGGTACACTGGGAAATATTGATGTAAACACTTAAGAAATTAAAAACAAAAATGAGTTCATTTCTTTTGGTTCTTCTTAAGTTTTGCCTAAGGAGAAAGTTGGTTTGTATGGTCTAACAAGAAACAATGTGTACTGCAGGCTGGTTGTTTTTTTTTTTTTTACTGTAAGTCCACTCTGCAACATTACAGTAACACAGACTCCTTCTGTGTATTCTTATATGAATCAGACCTACCCTCATAAACTATAGGACTATAAAAATGTAAGTTTACTTATCAATAAATGGATACAGTTTCTGTGCATGTGTTGCTTCTTTGCACCTGTTTATGTGTGAGAGTGTACATAATTATGAGGTGTACAAATGATTATGTGGGTCAGTATTTCTCACTCTTGTTTCTTAAACTGACTCCATTTTTATCAATACCAGGGAAGAAAAAGAATAAAAAAGCTAACAAAAAAAACAACACTTGTCTTTTCTTCCAAGCATATTAGTACCAGCACATTCATAGAGGCTGAAGGCCAGTCAATAATTTACATTGTGCAGATTGAATTCAAATCAGTGACTCAACATGAAGTGAAAACACTGAACCTCTCCACCATCATCACTCTCTATTCTTCCTCGCTATTCAGTTTAAAGTTATTTCTCAATTTTTTCTCATTGCTCTACTTCTTTTCCTTACTATTCCCACAGTCTTCCTTATTTCATTAATATTAAATTAATGCATTTGCATCAAGATACATTTATTTATAAGGTCATTTATTTTTCTGTGACTTATTTTAACATGGCTAAAGTAACGGCAAACTGTGCAGCCCATCACACAGTAACTAAGCTATTTGTAAGTTCCCAAGCTTTATTAAAAACTTGGGAGTGATGTTGATTTTAATATTTTTTTTAAAGTATTTACCACATTGCATTGTTATCATATTAATTATTATAAACAATTTATGTTGTGCTATGCAATTGCCAAAAGACAAACCTCATCAGGGATACATTGATTTTCTAACCCTGTGAAATTCAATCCCAGGTCCATCATATTTACCCTTTAGCTTGTGTATTTGAGTCAAACATAAGTACTAAAATATATGATTATTACAATCCATATTGTTACAAATAACATTAACTGTTAAGGGAAAAACTCTTTGATCCCCGAGGATGACCTGCACACTGACAGATGATTGAATCTTGTAGCCATGGATGATAGATTACCTTTCACAAATCAGTGAAATACTGATATACTGATAGGTGAAATGAAACTGGGCTAAATTAAAATGATTGAAGATTATATGAGGATGAAAGAGAAGAAAACCTCATTTTAGGAAAGCTCTTTTAAATTGGTTGATATAAGACTTTACAGTGAAACAAAGTGAAACACTAGCATCACTTCATTAATGTTCATGTTGCAAAACTAATACAATGTCTTCCAGTTACTCAGTCAACTTTCTTCCTCCTCTGCACTACTTTTAACACTTTTCTTTAAATGAACCAGAATACAAGGCACAGCCATGCATTTTAGTGACATAAATGTCATCATCAGACGGAATACATGTGTTTTTTTTTTTTTTCAGATAACTGTGTATCCAGCAGTTTGCAATGAGAGCAAACATTGTTGATTTACAACCATTGTGCAAGCATGACATACCTCTTACTGGGACAAAGTTCTCCACATAGACTGTATAATGAGGACAAGTATTTCTGTGTGTGGCAAAAGTTGTTGCTTCCAGAATTTTGTGTTATTAAACTTTTACTGGATCTTTCTGTGTTGTTCTGCACCTCAATAACTGACTTCCCTTCCTTTTCTACATCTATCAGTGTACACTCATCTTTTACTCATCATTTCCTTCATTTGCTTCTCTAACTTCATCCCAGCCTCAAGCAATAGTGTACTTTTAGCTTGAATTGCTTTGGTCATTTTGTCTGATGAGTTTCCTTAACTTCACCTCTTCATAAAAAAAAAAAAATGTATGCAACAGATATCACCAACGGAGCTGCAGTCGACACTCAGAGTTGAAGAGAGGACAGCAGGGGACTCACATTTCACCACAATGCGATCCAGACAGACACACACATGCACTCACACAGCAAGGGAATTAACTGTGAGGATCACATTTCTGGAGTAGAATTCTGTCAAAACAACTATTACTTGAGGGGGGTTTTTCTGTCTGTCATGATGTTACAGCCAGTAAATGCCAATCTGTAAAAGCTTGTACAGACCTTCAGGCATTTGGACAAAAGGTAAAACAAACTATAACTTCATTAGAATTTTGTTATTGGGTAGCATTACTTTTAAAAGAATATTATGATATTACAATACAAATTGATTTAAAATAGCTCGTTATACATGACTAAGTGATATGCTGAGAAAAGTAACTTGGAGTACTTTTCAATTGCCATTTATGAAGCCTCTTATGCAATTCTTTCTGAATGTGGGTTATTATGTCAATTTACCTTTAAATGTATTAGTCACAGTCTATTTTAGTGTATGGTTTAGAACTTAAAACTCTGCTGGTTAATAAATGGATTATAAGTATCTCATTTACAGTATTTTATTAATAGCTATGCTTTCAAATAAAATTCCAAGTTAAAACATTTCTTTTTCTCATGTGTCTGTGCATGTAATCTTCAATAACTTTCCTCTCTTGCTTTTTTATCATTTTATTATTTTAACTGAATTTATTAAATTAATGTGATTTTTTGCTCTGTTGCACTTCTTTCTAATGCTTGCTTTTCATCATCCATAAAGCTTTTAATATTTTATGGAAACCACTTTGAGTCTTTTCAATGAAATTTGCGATACAAACAGACTTGCTCTGTCTTGTCTAATAACTGAATAAAGTGTGTATAGGTCTATATGCATGCAGCATAACAAGATGTAGGGATTTTTTGTATCCATAAATCCATCCATTCATTGTCTTTACCCACTTACTGAATTCCAATGCAGGGTCACATAGAGGCACCAAACCCTATTCTATTCTATTCTATTCTATTCTATTCTATTCTATTCTATTCTATTCTATTCTATTCTATTCTATTCTATTCTATTCTATTCTATTCTCAGCAAAGTTTCTAGTGATTTACTACTTTGATTGATAACCTAACATGCTAGCTAAATTGTTATAAGAATTAAAATATTTACAATTCTCGAAAGAAACAAAGGGAACAAATAATCATTATCATGTAACTCAAGATCGTTTTTTTTTTCTGTCATAATAATTTGTTCATTCAAGAATTAACACTGAGTATGAATCAATTTCACCTGCTGATGTACAAAGCAGCAGACAACAGGACAAAATGAGAGAGAATTAGCAAGACAGGTAGTGCAGCTCATCCAGGATGGCACATCAACGTACATGAAGGCAAAAAGGTTTACTGTGTCTTCTAGCACAGGATTGACCTGAGATGCCAGGGGGCAATGCAGTATACTGGGAGACATGGAAGGGGCTGTAAGAGGACAACAACCCAAGAGAAGGACTACTATGTGCTTTATTGTGGGATGAAGAACAGGAGGAGAAATACCTGAGCCCTAAAAATAATTACCTACGGTTAAACCATGGTCAATAATGTGCATTTTTCGGCACATACTGTCAGAAACAGACTCCATGAGGGTGGTATAAGGGCCCAACATCCATAAGTGGGGCCTGTGCTCATAGTCTAACAGCTTGATTGGCATTTGCCAGAGAACATCAAGATTGTCTGACCTCATAAGCTGCTGAAGTAGGACCTGGGTTCCTTCTGATACATGACAGTGCTCAACCTCATGGGGCTGGAGTGTGCCAGTGTTCCTGCACGACTTCAGCATTATTACTATGGACTAGCCTGTCCATTCCCCAGAGCTGATTCCAGTACTGAGTATCAGTGGGTTTATAAATGCTACAATGTTATTCCAGCTGTATCAGTTGGTAAGGTAGAGGACTATAAAGGTGGGTCTGAAATTATGACTAGAGGCTTGCCTTGAACCTATTCTATTCTATTCTGTTCTATTCTATTGTCATTTGGAAGATCTTACATCTGAGAAATGACTAAGATGCATGTCTTTGGACAATGGGAAGAAGAATCTGGAGTACCTAAGAACCAACACATACACAGGAGAACAAGCAAAAGCCGGTTCAAACCTCCCCCCAGCCAAGGCTTAAACCATCAACTTTCTATTGTCTGTCTAAAATCCATCCAAAGAAGTGACATTTTTGTGTTTTGTGTGAAAAATTTTTCACATACAAATACACACAAATCTGAGCTCAAGAACAAATGATAAGTAAGGACCCAGGTCTGGGCGGAGAAGATCTGTTCTCTCATACGCAGATGTTGGAGTGAATGCATACAGGCATGTAGAGGCTAATGATATTCATTTCCATTGATCATTCTTCTGTTATATTCTCAACACATTTCATTATGTAATGAATAAAGATGTTTACACTGATTGATGTTGGAAGTGTTCACGTTTTGCTTTCTCCAATGAAATGTATTTTGAACCAACATAAATGGTCCCAAATGTTTTAGTCATTTAAGTATAGTTTTATTTCGTCTTTAGTAAATTCTTGTTGTATCAGCATCATTAAATGTGTACTATGTCACCAGGATGTATGACAGAAAATGAAAGAGTGAAAGACAGAAAGAAAGAGAGACAGAAAAATTGCACATTGGAGCGTGAACATCCCAAATGGTGCTTTTTTTCTGCCAACCACTGGGCTGCACTAGCTATGCATGTGTCTGTAAGTGTGTGTGTGTATATGCCGCAAAGCCCCCTGAGGTAAGTGATCCTGGTGAACAGGTGTTACTGTATCACCTGCCCCCACCCAAGCACAAACACACACGCGTGTGCGCGCCCACATACACTTGCAGACACACATGCAGCTATCAGAGCCTCTGTCAGCCATGACTGATCTGAACAGATCTGCTTGCTCTAAGCCAGACGGATAAAACCAAGCCACCAGCTGATCTGTCAGCGTGTGTGTGTGTGTGTGTGTGGGTCATGCATCATGCTTGTGTTTATTTAAGCATACATAAGCTTTTAATCAAAATTATTCACATAGCTATTTATAGGGGTGTACCTTTGTCCCATGTAAGACTATTTGATATACTAGACACAATTCAGGGTAGATTTTTAAAAAAAGTATTGAGTTTGACTTGATAAAGGCTGATGAAGTTCTTTGTATTATTAAAAACTGTTATACATAATTTATTATAAATAAAAATAAACCATTGTTATATGTAAAAGACCAAGAGCATTTTGGTTGTTTCATATGAAGTGTCTGTGTTTTTTACAGTAAAACACATTGAGCCTTGTTCACCAATTCTCAGAAATGTTTAAAATTTTGTTCTTAAGTTGTACTTGAGATTTTTGCTTGGAAATCCTCTGCAAATGCACAGAACCTCCCATAAAATATGATGAGACTCAGAATCTATGTGTGTCAAAACTATCAGAGACCAGACCGAGATGAGGAAAAAATAACACGGAAAATGTCATAAGTATGCCTGAAAATAATAGTAACAATAAGAATAAGCACAGAAACCTATTCGTTGTCATTTTTAAGGAAAAAACAGCTTCATAAACAAATGGCCAATTAATTATTCTTAAACTTGGATAGCAAGTAAAGTGTGAACACCTGAAATGTGGTCCATTGAGCACAACACACTGGTGCATCTGGCAATATGAAACCATTAGGTTAGTCTATGCTATTATTAACAGAAGGGTTAGGCATGGCATCAACTTCCTGAAATAAACATTTTTATCAATAAAACAGCAAATTAAAATGAAAAAGGCCAAATTCTGGCTTTGGTTCTGGAAGCTGCATTTAGACATTTATAGACTTTCTTGTGGTTGTGTGCAGGTTGTTGCAGTCGTGGTGTTAAAAGACCAGCAATAGAATTAAATCTTGTCATGACTGCAACTTGCACTTGCTAAAAATAAATGAATAAAAAATAATTTAATTTTCTCCTACGGGGAATTATAATATTAGAACAAGATCTGCAATAACTTGCATTTAATTTAAAAAAATAAAATTATTCTTCATTTACCAAAAGTTATTTAAAAAATGTGACAAAAACATTACAGTAGTTTTATTATGATATTCTAATAAACTTAAGTAATATTGTGTTTGATGATCCTGTGATGCTTCGATGTTTCCTTATACTGAACTCCAATCGCAAAGCTCTCTTGCTTAGACGTCTGTTAAATTAGTTTTTACAGTTTTTTTGTTTTTTTTTTACTTAACACTAGATTTTTTTTTAGCTCTTCCTTTCTTGTTACGTAATAAAAATCATCCAGTCAGTAATACAATATAATGATCACATGCAGCGATGTCCTTCAGCGTAAAACTAGAGATAAAAATAAAAAACTGAAAGTGTTTGCAAAGGTTTTAAGCACCAAATTCTGATAAACAACTAAGGGATTGGGTTTTATAATGCAGTTTGGATTATCAGTTATTAAAAGCAGTTTCAGTCAAAAGAAACAGTTTACAATGATACACTGATGTTTAAGTCATATGAAAAATAGAATGACTTTGAGATTGCCAGATAAGATACGCTTATCAGTTACTGTTAACATATTGTCTAACAATATCAGTCCAGCTATCCTGGCTGTCTTGGCAGATATGCAAATTATTAACATGGTGCAATGACAGTGAAAGACGACAACACATAAAGATTTATCTATAGCCTTGTGGTTATACTGTAGGTGGCAATTCAGCATGTTTCTCATGATGTTTGGCACAAGTATTTCGCATTTCTTGCAGAGTAGCTATGTTTGTCGTTCATTAATGCTCTTCTAAACAAAACAGATCAGAATTACCAGCATGCTATTCTTTTTATCCACAAATTCTTCTGCATCTATACTGTCATTACCTTCCACCATCAAGCTGCTCATTCAATGTGCTCTACTGCTGCAACTATTAGCTTCTACATAGAACAGGCATCCAGAACAGTAAGCATCCAGTTGATTTGTCATTGATGCACAGACAGCATCAATGCACAGCAGTGTTTTGAACGGCATCACATCACTTCCTTTTATGCAAATAGAAAAAAGTATTTATCACAGTTTAGGCAGTTGTTGCAATATCTAAAATGTGCAGGCAAATTTTGTGATAAGGTAAAGTTTTTATATATTGTGTCACCCTAATCCAAACAGTGCAAGAAAACACAAATGCGGACTTTTTAAAAAAAAAACATGTCAGGATTTAAATGTTCATAATCGTACTCCCAGGTTTTTGCAGGATTTATTCTTACTGAAGAGCAAATGAAAAAAGTTGAAGGTTTTCATGTAAGGCCAAATCTTTGAAAAAGGTTTGTCAGTAGGACTTGAGTATAAATACGTTGGTGAGAAAGATTGGTGAATGAGACTCAGTGAGTTTATATGTAGATGTAATGAAATACAATATTTAATAAATACATTTGCCATTAGCCTGTTTATGTTGCATTTTATCAAAAACAAGGATCTTCCAGCTTTATCTGCTACATTTTTCCATATCTATACATGTCTGTCCGTGGTGTTCACAAGTTTTAGACCCAAGAACACCTTTAAAAGAACCTAAAGGGTTCCTTCAGCCTGCTGTTAGACTGTAATACACCACAATAGCAAGACTACACTTATCAAAAATGGGATTAAAACATCCAAAATCTCTGACTTAAAGAAAGCAAACAAATTTGGAAAACTATTGCAAAAACATGGCCATGGAATGACAGATTGTTCAGCTAAAATAAAAATAATGAAAAACTTCACCAGTCAAGAATGTTCAGTCAGACTGATCAGCACCATTTCATAATCTGTCAACTTTAGTCTTCTTTTGAGAAGGTGAGCCATAGGTTTCTGACAATTCTTTGTCTATTATCTTATCTCATCTTTTCAGACAATTCTTGCCAAATGACTGACTTATTATGGTAGGCACTACAATGTTATCCTGGCATTCACAAATGTATTTAGACAAAATTCAAACTAATTAAAGTTATGAACAGTTGAATGAAACAAGAACAATGCTTAGTTTGAAAAAAAAAAAAACAGAATATATAGAGTATAATAAAGGTGAAATGTTTAAGAATGTAGACTTTGTTTCCTTTTATGAAACTTTTTTTGTATTCCCCATGTTTTGTGATTTTACTTGTGAATATTATAATTAGATAAGCTTAAAAAAAAAAAGTATTACTTTGTACAAAGGGCAGAGGATGGGACGTTGTCTCTTATCCCATCTTCTATCTCTCTTGCCATCACATGACACTAAGCTACGCGGCCAGAACCCAGCTGAGAAAGTGTGAAACTCACACAGACAATGGCAGCGTAGGACAGATGGTCAGAGGGAAGAGCACAGAAAGAGAGAAAAATCATTTTTAGAAGACAAAGTAAATCATTCACATCTCAGGTATACGATGCTGGGTGCAGATCGAAACGATAATACAGCATATATGATGATATATTCTTCATATATACAATCACCCTAAAGCGACCTGAAGTATTCAAGTGATTAAATGATTAGACACAAGTGTTCAAGACATGCATCTGAAGGATATGCACAAGAAAGTACATATTACCTATACACAGTCAAAGTAAACATATGTACAGATATGTATACAGAGCCACTATTTGGACTGAACTGAGGTGTTGGGTTTGCGCACCAGTAAATGATAGCTTGCGTATGTATAGGGCATATAAGAGATTATACAATTGTATTTTTAATAAAAATTAACAAGGGTGTTACCAACAACAGCCAATCAGGATTGACATAATGTCTCATGCCACTCTGAGTTATACAAGTAACCTAAAGTTTCCATGCACCTTCCATTATACAGTATATGTGTTTAATTTGAGATGATGATTACATCAAAGGAAAAAAAATGGAATGTAAAATGGAAATGTAAATAAAAATTTTAACTAAATGTTATGGAGAAGGAAGTATACTATAATACTGGTTTATAAGATGACATAGAAGACAAAATACTAACTGAGTTGTTTTCCAGCTGATCCAGAAATGCAAAGATTGATTTATTCATAATAAATCTGAAAATTAAACACATTTGGTGCTACATTCAGGTGAAAACATGCAGGCTTTTTTGTCTTATTTTTTGTTTTTCTTCTTTTCCATTCATTTTTTTAATATCTTTTTGTTTTTGTTTTTTGTTTTTGTTTGTAGCTTACAACAAAACCACCTTTAGACTAAGCTGAATAAAACAGTGACAGTTAAGTAGATAAAAAAGAAAGAAAAGATGGAGAAGATGGAGGACAGAAGATGTAAAATAGGATTGCAGTGGTGAAGAGGAGATGAAAGGAGTGTACAGAAAGAGGGCGAGAGGGAATGGGGAAGCTCTGGCGAAAGGAGGGGAGGGGAGTATAATGAAGTCCTCTGGGTCTTTGGTGGAAGAAGCCACAGCAGCCGCCAGCCAGCACATATGGTGGTATGGCGGAGTTTGCTCTGTTCTGAACATCTAAAAAAGATTTTTCTAAATATTCAAATATACTTAATAAATCCTTTTTGTGAAAAAGTGAAAAAGTAAATGTTCCATTTTCTGCTAATTTCTCTGAGGCATCTTTTATATCCAGTTTACCAATGCAAAAGGCTAAATCTAATGCTGCATAATGCAGCATTAGACTTTTAAATAAACAGTATTTCCTGTCAATAAAAGATACACTGAATTAACACAGTGTGTATATTAACCCTGATCATAAGCTTTTCTTAAATATGAACAAAGTAGTTTTATTGCAGAATACCTCACCACGCATTCACTTCAATCTTTCTGAACAAATAGGTGAATATGTAAATGTGAAAAATAGTTGTTCGAGTCTAACTTAAGATGCTGGTTTTCCTAAAATATCCTTCAGCATGTGATAAAGACATCACTGCTTTTTAAAATCAATGTTTTTGGCATTTCCTAAAGGTGCTTAAAGTTATTTTGGGTGATTAGTCAAGAACTGACATCAAATATAGTTCATATTCCACATTTCTTAAGATCACGGGCTATGTTAAAATAGTTCTTGATATCATGGAAATTAAAACAGGATAGTACAGAGATCAGCTGGCTGATGAACCCTTTAACAGAGATGGTCTTAAAGTGGCTCCTGGTGTCAGGTGTACTGTGCTTTGGAAAAATGACAATTCGGTGAGTACTCTGAATTATAAGACACGTATAGATGTCACTATAGAATCATAATGATGGAACGACACTGTATCCTACATGTTATGCTTCTGCTAATCAAAATAGCAAGATAAATGGGTGAGTTTACTACATTTAACTGGTTCTCAGATGTCAGACCAAAGAGCAGGACAGAAAATGAGCTTCCATCTGTCTTGATGACAGGTAAACAAACAAACAAAACCATTCTGTGTGTCTGTAGAGAAAAATGTAAGCTGTGCCCTTTTTCATTGGCCTGACCATAATCTCCTGAGTGAAACTGATCAAGTACAATGGATGGTGAGCAACACCGGAGCCAAATTAATTACATTGAAACATCGGATATTAGCACACGATAGCAGGTTTTTTGGCCAGTGTATAAATTATATAAATGAGATGTGTACTGCCTAACTATCTAAAGACAAAGTTAGGCTCTTTTCATCCTTTTTAAAAATGGCAGTCCATGGCTTTTGGTTACAGCGACAAATTGTTTAATCAGCATTCTCATGTGAAATAAATCCACAACTCGCAAGTGTTTATCATCACTGACTCGAACTGCAATGATAGAAAGGCAACTGTTTTGTTTTTTTTTAATTGAATTCTGCACGAAATGCTGTAAGAGTTAACAGCCACTGATCATATTTTTTTAGATCAGTTTTACCTGGGAAAACTCACAATTCAGTCTATTTCCAGTTAAGTCAACTGGGAGTCCAGCTGTGTTTGAGATGAAGAAGCATCCGGTCAAAACGAATCGACAAGCCTACTTATCGAAGAAAGACATCCTGTGTCCAACACAGTTTTTGTTATCATAAATGTGGACTTGTCCCAGAGAAGTGATGCTAGTTACTGGACCGTTTCTGCAAGCGCTGTACCCCCCAGTGCACTAAGGATAATGACATAACCACTGTCAAATTAAGAAGACATGATAAGTTCAGTTTTCACATTTCAGAGGGATTTGGAAATTGCTGGGGATTGTTGTTATAATTTGTAATTGGAAAAAAAGAGATATGAAACTTTTGAAAGGAAAACAAATGCCATCACTTTGTCAAAATAGTTGAGCAGTGTTAATCTCTGCATGTGGAAATGTGTATCAAAACTCGGGCAGCACAATATTAGGAAGACGTGGTGTGTGATGATTGAATGTTGCAATACTGATATTACTTATGAGGATATGTTAAAGAAAAAAAAATACAACAAAAAAAAACAAATGTTAGTTATTGTGGTTTGGTGTTGAAACATCCTTGCTGGGTTTAGACATGTCTAACAGTTTGGTTTCTTCAAAATGTCAAATTGAAAACCTGTTCAATTCCTTTGTTTCCAAAAAACATGTCTTTTAAAATGAAGCTATTTAGCAGTTGTTTTAAATGCTGAATAAGCAGCTATCATGTTTTTGTTTGCCCCCTCTTTTTCACTCTGCTCTACAAAAAAAAGAAAAAGCAACATTCTCACTTTGCAACCAACATGCTATACTTCTTTTTTTATGCAATACTAAATAAGAAGTTTTTAGAAAGACAGCAAGCGTTGCCATTTATGTAACTTGATGTCTTCACTAAAAGCTGTTCTTTTTTCAGGGAAAAAAAGCCAAAACATTTTGGCACAGGGATGCACCTTTTTGAGGGCACTCTGCCAAACCACATGAGCAAAGGCATACCTAAAAGATTACCTCAAAATTCCCAGGAGGGCAGCTTCCCTCTCACTGATCCAGTGTGCACTACTGTGCACTTTACGGCTCCGTGCATTGTTGTCATGTAACCGTTTCTGCATCAAAACTGTATTGCAAACCGACAATGAACATAAAATATGTAATATGATAAACTGCTGTTATTCTTATGGTGAATCACACCACAGCAAAAAAACAATTAATGGCTATTGTCTTAATTTAAAATTTTCCAGATGAACATTTGGATTAAGCTTTTAGTCATCTGTGCATAGAAATAGAAAAAAATCTCAAACTCAATCATGAATGTTCAAGTCATGTTGTTGAATTAGATGCCTTTTCATATTCAGATGCATAAACCCCAAAAATATGCTTATTCTTATAACATAAGCCAATAAAATCAAAATAATTCTCATGACTTTAAAACTGTAACTTGGTCACATGTATCATAACGCATGTAAAGTCATCAGATTTTGTAATCTTCAAAAAAGTAAGTGCTTAAACTAGTTAGTGCTGTTGTTAACAGAAAAGAAATATAAAGCTCTAAAAAGAAACATTTATCATATTGTCACATCTTCTGGAGCGACTGACACTACTGCTGAAACTCTCACTCTACCTCTTCAATGATTTTTCACAGCACAGTGAGATTGATAGGCTTTGTTGCTGTGGCACATCACTCAGCATAGCCGCACTCCAACTGGGTCATATACTCAACCTTTGTCAGAAAGGAGCCTTTAGTGTTAGTTTTCAACATGAGAAGATATATTAAAACTGTTTTTAATGTCAATATCTGATTTCCTGCATTAAGATTATGAATAGGTATATTCATTCAGTCTCCCTTAAATATGACCCAAAACAGGGTCCACTAACCAGCTGCCCGAAACAGGCAAGCAGATACAACTCGTATGACTGTTTGCATTCAAGCAAACATCATTCAAGTCCTTTCAAGGAGAAAAGAGCAGAGAGCATGATACTATTACAGACAGGGCTTATGTTGCTGGAAGGTAAGTGTGACAACTGTTCGGTTCATTTCTATGTTATGTTGAGTCAGTAACACTTTACTTAAAGGGTGAAAATTTTCACATCACTTTAATAAAACAAGTTTGCACATTATTAGTTGGATTTAGGCAATAGCTTCAACTTTACTGGTGTTTAGAAATTAATGAATGTGACGGAAATCTATTCTTGGTCTTATACCTAAATCTCCATAATGGGTGCCACTTTAACCCTTCATATACAGTTGGTCTCATGACCACCAGAGGTAGCTTTTTGTATTATTACAGATCATTATATGACCTATAAGGTTGTTTTTAAGGAAAAGGACTGTCTAGTACAGGATGCCCAAGTTTGGTCCTTGAGATCATCCTGCAACTTGTAGATGCATCTTTTCTCCACCACACCTGAATCAAATAGCTGAATTTATTTACTGCATGTCATCCAGTTCTGAAGAGGCTCGGTAACAAGACATAAATTGGATTTGGTTTTGTTTGACAAGATCGCATTTAAAAGTTGCAGGATGGTAGAACTCGAGATCATAAAACTTGACACCCGTGGTTTAGAACATCCACATCCTTAGCTGTCAATAGCTTCATTTAATTTCCTCTGTAACTAACTACAGCCACCAAATGATTCACACTGTAGAGGAAAGCATGCATCTACTCCTGTTGGACAAGCTTCCACGTGTTCCAGTTCTTCAACCTTGACTCTCATTCAAATAAGAAAAGAAACTCACAAAAGCACCACAAAAATGTCTAACGATCTAATACTACAGATGATGCCATTCATGATTACATCCCGTCTCACAGCCAAGAGCCCATGTCATGAGTAGTCACCTGCTTCACGCACAATTGTTAAGTAAATAAAACTAACTTATAAACACAGTATCATCTGTTACATTCATGAGATGCCAGGAACGACAATGCTCAGTCTTCAAAAAAGTAATCTAAATAGGTGAATAGGACAAGCCCAAAGAAATAAGTGCATATTTGAAATTGGAGTTAACTTTTTTTTCTGTTAGAAAACAAGTGATAAACTGAAATAAAATGTGACAAAAATATCACTTTTAAAAAATTCCTCTTAATCAATGAGAATTTGTCTGTCAACATCAACTCAAGGCAAACATCCCCAAAAACTAGATAGATTGGAAAGGTGATTAAGGAAGAAAAAGTCTAGTCAAGTCCTAATACTGTCCTTTCCCTTTTTCTGTCAAGATGTAGCAATCCATCAAGTCTCCCTTAAACATGACCCAGGTAATAGTGATCCAACATCAGTAGACCAACCAGTCCTTACAATAGCATACAGCTTTTCCCACTGCTGCCCTGTTGGATGAGCCATAGGCCACCCATATAAAGTCTGTAGTAATTATAAAGCGAAAGCGAGAGACAGTTATTTCCTCTCCTTTCTGGTTTGCGTAGTGCTTAAGCCTTTAAAATGCTGATATCAGCACTTAGCGCTGACAACCAACACACACAGAAATGCACACACACTTGGGTCACTAACAAGCTCTGGCAAAATACACTATAAAATAAGCATAATAGACATCAGCATCGATGCTTTTGTTACAGGTGTTATGCCAACCACCACTGTTGTCAGCCTTATTCTTCTTATCATAAATGTATTTGATGAGCTGATAACAAGCAGGTTTTAACCAAAAAGAGAAAGTGAAATGAAATCCCGTGTGGTGTCATATATCAAAATATATCCCTGATGAATAAAACATAATGTAGGCTCTACCAGTAGCCTACTACATAAAGGAAAATATTAACATCCCCCATTATAATAAACACACAAACAACAAGCCAAGTCCACATTTTACTGGGAATCAGCCCATTAGCCACAACTTTCACCCTCCTGGTATTTGCAAATTTAAAACTTAACCACTCCACATCATACAAAGCCACACCTAACCACTTCAACACACACAGAAACCCACCACACATTGGTACCTGGGTAGTTTGCTTGGCATTACTTAGGAAAGGATATGGCCATTCGGTGATCTTTTTGGCGTACTTCCTCACCACGTTGTCTTCACTGAAGAGGAAGAGGGAGCGGTTGACTGTTAGGCAGCTCTGCCGGACGGGTATGGGGTTGTACAGGGCCATGGTCCGGGCTCTCTGGGCCATCGACTGCTTGTACATCCGCTGCGCTCCGGGGGGCCCACCTTGCCTGCTGCCGCCGCGGCCGGGCCCCCCTTGTCCGCCGGCACCCCCGCCACCACTGCCACCACCACCTCCTCCTCCTCCATACCTGTTGGGTAGCTCGTCTCCAAAACGCGCCATTCTGCAGACACCAAACGCCAGAGGTTAGGAAGGAGCCAGGGGGGAACCTCAGAGTGACACCTCCACATGCCACCACCCCATCAGCCTCAGCTCCAAACACATATGCAGAATGAACTTGGGTTTGTTTTCTTTTTCTCTCTGCTTTATATCTGGATCCTTCCCCCTTTATCTATCTCTGTCTTCTTCTCAGATATTCAGCGCTGAGAAGATACCCCTATTTGAGAGTGAAAGGGGGAGGGGTGCAGAGAGGAGGAAGAAAAGGGGAGGGATTGGAGAGAAGGAAAAGCGCACGGTGTCTCTGATCGTGTGTTTGGAATACGAATGGGAAATAGATGGATGTATTTAAGTAATTTCTGTAAATCAGTTATCAACTATAAAGAGAAAAGGTTTGGTTTTGATAGTGGCTCAAGAAACTGTAGGCTAAAGAAAACAAATCTATATCCTAGAACATCAACATTTATCTCTCCATCAAAGGCATTTATTTTCCTAAATACTTTCTTGATTAGGAAAAATCTCTGTAAGAGTGAGTGGGTGGTCGCATTTTAACAGGCAAACAAACCAGTCACCTTTAAAAAATGTCATAAAGACAACAGTAAGCCACATTAAAAACAAATATTGCAATCATCTCCATTAAAGTAGGCTATTCCAGCTTGAGACTGCGTCTTTTTTGCATCTTCAACAGCCCAGTTCATCTTGGCAGAATCTGCAGTTGTCTTTCCCCCCTCTCCAGATTCTCCCTTTTTTCCAGCGAGATAAAAATAGAAATAGATAAAAGTGAAATCTTTAATAATTAATTTATTCTTGTACCATATATCCGCAGTGTTTGATGTGGCTGTTGCCACCTCTCACTGCCACAACACCACTCTGGTTACACGCAAACGTCAACCGAGGGGGGCTTCCCCAAAATCCGAGTCTGGTGACATTTGTTGATATTTGGTAATGGACGGTGCGGCATCCCCCCTCCTTCTCCTCTCCAACCTCCTCACCAAGGCGTCGGTCACTGATTTTGGGCGTGATTGCGCGCACTTGGAGACGAATGTACACAGGGTCCTTAATCTATCAGTTTATATCTTCCCCACTTCCCCGCGGGGAAAAAAAAACAAGCTGATGAATTATAAAAAGAAAAAAAAAATGTCCACGACAATCATCTATAATCCAATGTTGGGAGAACTAGAATCCCGGACGTATAGGATCCGGAGAAGCAGACCACTGGGGGAGGCAGCATCATCACCATCATCAATTCTTGGTCGGAAAATGCGACGGCGGCGGTGCAGGTGTGTTATGGCAGAAGCTCGCATCTTCTCCACCACCACCGGGCAGAAACCGTGTATTATCCCCGCCCAGCAGCATCGCCCGACAAGGCTCCCCGAACCAGAGAGAGGCGGCCAGCAGCGAGGAGCCAAACAAGTCCAGCGTCTCTCTTCTCTCTCTCTCTCTCTTTGGCGCGTTCTCTCTATCCTCCCTCTATATGTTCTTTTCCCTTTCTCCCTCAACCCCCAATGGGGATATGAGCCAAGGCGCAGTCGATCTGGAGACTGGAGGCTGGAGGCTTTTCGTGGAGACCAGGGCTGGAAATGAAGAAACCCCACAAGCGGAGCGCTCCTGCGGCTCTCTTGCGTTCAATCAGCCGTCGGGGTTTGAGCCATGCCCTGAGCATCTGAGCTTTCTGACGGGAACCGAGCGCCACGCACATATCCGTGGCCAAGACTTGCAGCTCACGACGCACTTCGACGCGCACTACGGAGCCTCCCCCTCTCCAACCCACTCCCCAAAGCGCACGACGGAGATGTACAGTAGCGTTACCTGGGTATGCTCAGGCAGCCTACGGGATTTTGCTAAGCCTTTTCCCCATGGAGAAACAAATACTCTTGCAACGAACAATTGATTAAAAGGCAAAACAAATCCTATATTTTAAGTGTTTAACTATGTCCCTGAATTAGTGATTTAGAACTTAAAAACACTGTTTATATAAAAAAAAAAAATGTTTTCTTTTACCAAACATAGCAATGTAATTTAGTGAATTGAGGCTCATTGGGCAAAAGCTTCCTCTCATGGTTGCCAAGTGTCATATGCACCAGTGGCACCATCCAATTTGCCTTGTTCACTGTTGACTCAGACCCACCCGGCTGAGCAGAAGGCATAGCCATGAGCAGAGTGGGCTTGAGAGGTACAAGTAGGGAATTATAAATGAAAGTTGATAACAATTCCACTGCAGCGTTGAAACCACAAAGTATGTTGATGTCCAGGTTTTAGATGAACCTCCATAAACAAAAGCTGTTCAGTAACTGATATCAAGTGTAAATGAATCATTGGTTTTGATTTTCTTATGGGACTTGTCCCCATCTGACAGTGACTGTTATGTAATTATGTACCAGGGCCAAATTTTCAGATGCATCCCAGCAGAATATGAATTTAGTTGTGACTATAAATTCATATTCTGGTGGGATCCATTGGAGAACATTGGAAAAAATTGTTTTCAGCTTAACTGTCTAATTTAGAGCTTATTATATCTGCAGTTTTTGAGCTATTTTTTAGACATACTGTTATTCCAAGGATAATTTGAAAGAAGTGATTTCAAGCTTTCATTCCTCACCACCTCCAAACCGTCTGTCAGTCTGGCTCTGGCATCTGAATTGTCTTTGATGTGGTTCTGCAAGCTGTTTTTCTGGGCTAAACTGACAAAAGTTGTCACTGCTCCAGAACAGGGAAATGTAGGTGGTGGTGAAAGGAGGAAGGGGGTATCCATAGGGGTCTGTGAAGTATAAAAAATAAAAGAAAATCATTTTGAAGACTTTTTAAAAATAATTTCTTTTAAAAACACTTTAGCCATAAAAACAAATCATTTGCACTGTCCTTGGTCCTGAAACAATGACAGACACGCTTCCAAGGCCTTTTGACGCTGTCCAAAGTGCTTAAAAGAAGAGCATGAAGCTCCACACACCACCTGCTTTTCTTTGGATGCATTTACCTACAATGTTCATGAGGGTGGGTTAGCTATTGTACCTCTCACCATCTGTTAATTTGGAGAATTGTTTACATGTTCAACTTTCTATTTGTCTCCTCTGAAGCTACTTTGGCAGTTAGCCACAAGCCATTTGAAGGTCTGTTTTGATCTAAAAAATTTTTTAAAAAAGTCCATGAAATATTCCAAGCAGAGGCATATGGTGGATATCTGGAGAGCATTTAGAGGCAAATTGTGAAAGACTGTGCAGAAACCAACAAGGACTCAACAAACTTCAGGAAAGTTGAAACCCAGATTGTATAACTGTCTTTTCATCACTTTTAGTCACAGTTTCCCTAGGTTTTATGTCTAAACAAACTCTGACTCTACCTATTTGTTATATTGTGTGTTACTGTGACTAATAATTTTATTGTTTTTGTTCTTTTTTTTTTTTTTTTTTTTATTCTGTAAGATAATGTTGTTGAGCCTGGGATTGTGGACAGCGCTTTGGTCAACTGTGTTGTTTTAAAGCACTCTATAAATAAAGTTAGATTGGACTGGACTGGATCACACAGCATATTTATGCAATTACAATAGCACAAACTCAGGTTGTGTGGTTCAATAAACCATGCAGGTTAGAAAAAGGATACATTTCTACATGTGCCAAGAAATTCACTGGCTTAAACTGGATGTAGTACTACTAAAGTAATGAATAGAAATTAAGAGAATGAAAAGAGGACACTTTTGCTGAAGTTAAATTCCTTTAGATTTAAATCAAATTACAGTATCACAAAAAAATAAATGAATGGAAAAATATAAAAAAGAAAAAAACAGTTAACCGAATCTGCTTTTTACCAAAAGGTGCATATAGAACAAACAAGAGGAATCACAAAATGATTTGTTGCAATGCAAATCTGTTTAACCGAATCACATCTAACCAATTAAATCTATGTTTTAGTCTGTTTATGCTTAGCATGTTTCACCATAGTAAGAGCATAACATGGACCTAATTTAACTCGTGTTAACTTGATGTCAAAGTGTAACGCCACCCACCACAGTCTGTCTACAATCTCAGAGCACTTACAAAATGTTTTTTTTATGTAATAATGAGTGCATCACTGGATTAGCTCATCTGATTCCTGCAGACCGGTGGCTACTACCAGGCATCATAAAAGCCATTCCTGCTGACAGCACAGGACACAGTGAAAGTGAGTGTCGGGAAGCATGGGTGGTGGTGGGGAAATGGTGGAATGGAGGTGGTCATAGTCGACTACCTGGCTGTGATTTGCATGATCATGGAAACCACAACGTTGTCAGATGACAAATGACAGCCCTGTCACATTTTAATAATGAGAACAAACGGGTTGGAAGGTAGAAGGGAGTTCAGGAAGGTAGCGCTCTCTCTTCTTTCCTTTTTCATTATTCTGCACTCTGGCAAGGCTCTGCTATTGCCGCTGCTGCATGGCCATCCAGCTTTCTCAGGCTCCCTCTCTCTCGGAGTGAGTGTGTGTGGGTGGGTGTGCATGTGCTACTGAGGGAGTCATGCTGAGACCCCGATGCGCAGCATTGTCATTCAGGGAGCGTTCACATAGGCAACCCCCGCAGGAAGCCCTGGCACCTCCCCCTTGAAATAACGCTCCTCTTGTACCCCCCCTCCCCTCCCTCCCCTGTCTGTTCTCTGATTGCACTCAGCAGGCTGAGGCTACAGAGCTGTCTGAGCGGTACAGAATGAGAGCAGACCTAAATAACACAGCAGGACCAGGGCCAGCTCACTTTAAATTCAAAAAATTAAAATTGACATCATGAGGAAAGTTTTAATCCTAAATTGGATTTTTTTTCTTCTCTGCTACATTCTTCAGAAAAGAATTGTCTTTAAACAATCAAAAAATGTTTCAATGAAGATGAGTCTGATGTGATTGAATTACAGTGGAGAATCCAGCTGTTTACTTATCTGCAGTTTGAGATTTTATAATGGCCAGTAAGGATTTAGATGAAATTTGGTATCGCAATAAGATTATTGCTATTATAGAATTTAATTGAATTTTTAAATTTTAAATTCAAAGATAAGATTATGGCCAAGACAGAATACTGCAGCCATTGAAATGCAGGACATATTGGTGAAATCTACAGAAAGTAAAGAAGTACATAATGTATGTCATCACGTGCTTAAGGTTTGCCGTACCAGATATTACAGAAAAGGTACAGGAAGACACTAGTATGTAACTGCGAATGGCATGTAGAAGTGCACACTATAATAAGACATGATCTGTGCATACTTTTATTTTAAAAAGGGCTGGAAATATACTGTACTTGCTTTTTAATAAAAGGTACATTCTAATCATGGCTGCCTTGTGTGTTTTACATTTGTTTGAAGCATAACTTCTGCATGTCCTCAAAAATAAAAGCTCCACATTTGTAGCCTTCAGTATGTGAGTAACCAGTTGGAGCTGCGAAGGGAAAAATTTGGCAGATGTACACTGTGAGGTCACTAGGAGTGCCCTGGTCCCTGGGATCCCTGACTGAGGCATCAGGGCCCCTGGGTTGGGTGTCCACCCAGGGGCCATGGTCTTCTTAGTCTTTGAGGGGGGCATTTTCTTGAAAGACAGGTGAGTCTCAGGTTCTTGAGGCCCTGTGCTCTTTATTTTCCTGGATGTCGGTGTGTAGCTGCTATTCCCTAACTTGCAGTGGCCGGTGCCTCATTGCTGGGTAGTCTGGCTGAGACCTTCCTCTGTTGCCTTCTGGGTGGATGTGCGGGTTTCTTTATGTTGCACTGGCTGGAAGATGTGTTCCGGGGAGAGTGATAATAGCTGGTGTGTGGATATATATATATATATATATATATATATATATATATATATATATATATATATATATATATATATATACCCACCCCCTTCCATCTCCCCAGGGTAAGGCGGGTGGCTGTTCATTTCTCAAGCTCGGGTTCTCTACCAGAGTCCTGGGAGCTTGAGGGTTCTTACGCAGTATCTTAGCTGTTCCTAGGACTGCACTTTTCTGGACAGAAAGTCTGATGTTTCATCTGTTGGAGCCACTTCTCCAGTGTGGGGGACACGGCCCCAATCACTCTGGGTACTACTGTTGCTTTCACCCCACAGACCTTCTCCAGTTCTTCCTTGAGGCCTTGGTTCTACTTCAGTTTCTCATGCTCCTTTTTTCCTGAGAATATAAATATTGGATGGATGGATGGATGGATGGATGGATGGATGGATGGATGGATGGATGGATGGATGGATGGATGGATGGATGGATGGATGGATGGATGGATGGATGGATGGATGGATGGATGGATGGATGGATAGATAGATAGATAGATAGATAGATAGATAGATAGATAGATAGATAGATAGATAGATAGATAGATATAGATTTAATATGTGTGTCTGTGTGTGTGCATATAAAAAAGCATTTATGGAACATTTAGTCATATTATTCTTTTTTTAACTAAAAGCTTGTGAGAGAGTGTGTCGCTCCTCGATGCAAATGATCATTATGTGAAGTGAGAATGTCTGAGAAAAAATTGCAGTGTGTGTGCGTGAGTGTGGTGGTTGTGCAGACAGGCAGAGATATAACAAGCTGATGTAGTGTCCAAGCTAATTAAAGGATTGCTTCTTTTTCTTTTTTTTCGTCTTGGCTCGTTCTCACGCCGACTCAACCTGTATTAATTGATTGGCTAGTTAATGGAAGTGGAGACGAAGAACGCAGTCGGGACGGGAAAGAGGAATTTGCTGCTGTAAGCTATTGGGCCTGGATCGGGTGTGTGGAGTAAGCAAAGAATCAGCACTATTAAATGGAAGACAAAAAATAAAGGGAATAAAGAGGGGAAGGAGCGAGACAAGGAAAAAAAAAGCTTGATTATAAAATTCAGGAAGTAACTGTCAAAGAAGATTGCTTACTTTAATATAACAAATGGCCACAGAATATCACAAAGAGTCGTCATTGTTACTGATTTGCATTTTATGTGTAATCAAAATGAAAATGGTTAAGTTCTAGGGCATTTTTTCTCTAAGATCATAGCCTTATTTTCACTGCTGGAAAAATAAAAACATTAGGTCTATACTGTTACTAAGTGTCTTTTGTTGCGCATTTGGATGCTTAAAACATCATGGATATAAACTAGTAGACTATTATCGCTGATAGAGTCAGGACTAAATATTCTGTGTTTGTAGAAACAGGCCGGATATTTCTTCGTCAACAATGCTCCACAGTCTTGCGGAAGGGTCTGGCCTGACGTAGAATAACTGTTGCTTTTAGTTTAGTCGTTTTTTGCCTCCATACCAGATTCTGTGAAGGAGTGCACGTTTTAGTTCCTTTTTTTGTTTTTGTTTTTGTTTTAAGTTTTTAAATCAAACCTGTGCCAAAGGACTCAGTTTTCAAACAAAATTTAATGTAATTTCAAGCCAGAACAGATGAATCACCATTATGTTTGCTTGAGAACATTCAAGAACAGCTTGATTAAAGCATTAATGGCATCTATCAGGTTTTGTTGTTGTTGTTGTTGTTGTTGTATTTTTTAACTAAAGTCATATTAGCACAGATATTTATAGTTAAAAAGACAGAGATGATTGTGTTAAATAAATGTGTGCATACCCAGTATCACAAATGCACTTTGTTACATCAGTAGACATATCTACTTTGACACCCTTAAAGCAAGCTGAAGAACTAAACCACTGGATGTTTCATCAACAATCAGCTGGACACTAACAAACAAACAAAATAACTATCCAATAAGATCAACACATTGGGTGTACATGAACGATTCTTCTGAATTGTAACTTTCCCCTCAAAACTGTTCCTGTTTGTCTACATGTGATCCACCCTTTAAACACTCCACCAAGCTCTGCCCCAGCAGAGCCTCACTCAGACTTAGTAATAGATTGCATGACTATTCTCCCTTGTACAAGTTGTAATAAGACTCTGCTCATCCAGACTCTTAAATCATTTCATCCACAGACACAAAACACAAAAATGATATTGTAGGTCTTTATTTCTGAACTACTCCAAATATATTTTTGTATGCTATCAACAAGATTATACTCACCTATAGTAATATCACAGAAGATGATATGGCAAGTCTCTAGAATTCATTGTGAGATGCTGTATATATTTCCATAACAGGTTTATATGGTTGGGGCATGTTTATACACTCAAGTCCCAGAGTTGTAGACAGATATACTCCATCCACAGATATACTCCATTCCTCAATTTGCCTTCAACACTAAGTAAAAATACCATGTAATTTAAGACCAGTTTAAAATTTAGCACCATATTTGTTGAAACAGACAGTGTTCCAGTTTTAAAAAGTAGGACACTGTTATGATGATCCCAGCACTATTTTTGTGCAATTTGTCTTCTCTTGACATGCAAGTGTACCCAAATCTCAGTGAGTCCCAATTGGCCAAAACAAAAGGACTTGTCATTGCACAGGTATGGAGCCACAGTCAGGGTAAGAGTGCTGCTTATTTTGTGCCTTTATCTAGAGTTTTCTTGCACTGAGACAAACACATACGTAGAACGCGTGCTAATCACAGCTAAACTACCAGCAGATCTTTTGCAGCTTTTTCTGTGAAACTATTAAATGTAAATACAAGAATGTCTGTCTAATTTCTTCTCAAAGCCTCAAACACATAAGCTGAGTTAACAAACTCTGGATTTAGCTCTTCATTATCAACAGTGTGATCCATGAAATACACGTCAGAAAAATCATTTAAAAGTAGCTTCTACCATAAGCCTGATTCCTGTTGAGGAGATCTAAATCATTAACAGACAAAAATATTTAAATTTGGTGCAGTGCTGCCACAACACCAATAACCGCTCATTACTAAACAGTTCATGTGAAATAGGTAATTGTCAGCATCAAAGTAAAGTTGCGCATTGTTGCTGTCTCAGGACCACCTGGAGGAGAGTGGAGCTGCACTGAACAGCTTGGGGCACAGGAAGAGAAGCTAATTGTCATCAAAAAGGTTTTAAAAAAAAAAGAAAAAAAAAAAGAAGTAAATTAAACAGAAACAGGGGTTTGGGTAGAGTTGGACATTTTCCAAAGAAAAGGAAAGAAATCATCCATGACACCTGACCAGGACAGACAAACCAAATGCACAGTTATTACAGCTTAATTTGGTAAAAGACCCATTTACTGAATATAACATTCCATGAACTTCAATTACATTTTGTATGTGTTACATTTTTTATGTTTTTCCCAAAACTGACAAAAAAGGTCTCACAGTAGTTTTGTAAAATAATTAAATGAGGAAGAAGAAGATATGACAGAAGATATTCATGTCTTTGTCTACACAAGGAGTAACAGAACTGATACTGTCCTTACACTGTTTGCCTGATTTGTCATAAGAGCTGCAGGGGTACTTATTTCAAACAGTGTTGAAATAAGCATCCCTGCCTAAGGTGTAGAGCAGTGATGGACAGTGACTTAGGGTATTTGCCCAAATGTACTTTGGAAACTACTGAAGGCTGCATGTAATTCAGACAATGTGACAAAAAAGCAAAGTGTATTGGGAAAAACAATTTTAATAAGAATAGTTTTTATCAATATCACTTTTTATTTTACTCTGCTGTGTCTACTTCTTTACTCACTCAGCTGAGCTGCTGATGCTTCCTGGTTTCAGGGTATAGTTATAAAATGCTGTGCCAGAAATATGCGATCATGAGATATAACAATATGACCTTTTTCTGCCGCAAAAAAAAAAAAAAACTTTTATTCACCAGTGTGATGGTGAATGATGTAATATTGCACACCTATTTACAACAAACACACAATGTCTATTGTAATGTCATACAACATGCTGTGCAATCTTACTAATATGCTATTTCATGACACCAGACTATAAATAAAAACAGAACTAACTTTTCACAGCATTGTATCGAGATACATATTGTATTGCCACTCTACAAAAAGTAGAACAGTTGTAATGTCATGGACTGTTATTTTTATAGCACACTGGCTATTTGAGATTCCTGATACTACTGATTTTAGTGACAATTCTGCAAATGGAAATGTTGATAGGAGAGGTCAAATGGTCTGACTTGCTTAAGCTGACACATAGCTCAGGCAACAATGCCTCATGACCGTAATGACTACAAAGCACTTCAGGGTTCACAGCCTTGAGGAAGATGGACTACAACATTAGAAGACCACTCTTGGTTCCACTTCTATTAGCCAAAAACTAAACCACAAGGCCGCAGTGCACACAGGCTTGCCAAAAACTGCACAGTCAACTTTTTGTTTACACAAATTGATTTTGCCCAACGACTAGAAATGAATTAAACTTCATTGCTCCCAGCTTGCCATGATCTTTGTTCTCATCAGAGTACAAAAGAGGTTATCCAGAAGTCATTTTTGTGGCAAATGATCTAGTCGAATCACCTTCTATTTCACGTCTGGTCACGTAAAAATTCTAAATGAAAAAGTTTCTATTCAACTTTTGCAAGATACTTTTATATTGACACATCTAAAACACCACTTCATGAGATCGTCAAATCATTTTGGCGATATTTGAGAGATTTTTTTTTTTTTTAAATCTAGATGTTTCCTTTACTTTTATTTGGATATTTAGGTTTTCTTCAATTTAAGTGGTAATGAAAACACAAGTACCGATAGTAGATGTAAAATTCAAGTGAGATCCAATAAAGAAATGAAAGAGTAGAGAAAATGCTGGACAGGTCATGAAACACAATGAAACTGGAACAGAGGTAAGGGGAGTGAGGGAGGCATTAAAGGACAAAGCAGAAGAGTAGGTGAAATCAGAACAGCAGGAAAGGTGGGGACACAGTGGGCCAGAAAAGAACAAAAACAAAAATGGAGGAGCTAAAAAATAAGATAAAAACTTGAGGTTAATCTAAACAGAAAGTAGAGTCGAGGGACTAAGGAATTGAAGAGATAGTTAAATGACAAAAATGATGTGTATTGATGAGCCAGCAAGCAATTTAATATGTTTAAAAGTGGTGTGGAAAGGTGAAATAGTTGGAAATAAGGACACAGACAATGAAAGGGTGAGAAGGAGGAAAGCAGATGTGGCAATTGGCAGGAAAAGACAAGGAACAGCACGTTTTTATGCCCTACAAAACTCTGTACACATTAACAATAAAAAGCCCATTTATCCTCCCTTTACATACATAAATAGGTGTGTCTGCTTCAAACTTCACTGCACTCATACTTTCATGCATCATTACGTTGGTATGGCTGTTAGAATACATTGACCAGAGCCCAGGGTAGAGTTCAGAGTGACATGACTTTACAACTGAGAGTAGTTATCACATTCTGTTGTTTACCATCCCATGTCTGCCACTAACTGATTGCAATAATTTGCTATTTGGAAATTATTTAAAGTTCAGCCCTACCTTTATACATTTAAGATTGCAACAAGAAGATATAACAATGGATTTTATAGTTTATAGTAGTTTATTTCTTCTTCAGTCTTAGACTTAGTTAAAATGCGAATGCAGTTCAAAATTACAACCCCAATGAAGTTGGGATGTTGTGAAAAATGTAAATAAAACAAAATGCAGTGATTTGCAAACCTTTTTTAAAAAAACTTGTATTATATTGCATATAAAGCAAAAACAAGAATTCTAACTATTTTTTTGCAAATATTCAATCATTTTGAATTTGGCCCCTGCATCAGAAAAAAAAACCTGTTTGGAACATTCAACATGAGAACATGTTAATTGGAAACAGGTGAGTGTCATGATTGGGTATAAAAGAAACATTCCCATGAGGATCACCCCTGGTCTTTACTGAACTCGGAAGCAGTTCAGTGGTCGACGTGGTCGAACTGTCCCTGCTTTTTGGTTTATTGTTCACATTAAAGAATTTTAAGTAGGCCTAACCCAGCTATGATGCACAATTACGCAATTCTCATGTGAACCACGGCACAGATGTTCAACTCTGCTGGTGAAATCAGGTGTTGAGTGGAAAGCTCGGCGTAGCCAAACCCACAGTGCTTCCACAACACATCCGCGTTCAGTAGATCCCCGGGGTTAGTTGTTCACAAGCAAGTATGGGGTTAGGTTCATCATTTTGTAACAACTGCATGAGCAAACAGTTTAGGCCAGGGGTGTCCAGCTTCGGTCCTCGGGGACCACAATCCTGCAGGATTTCCATGTATCAAACACCTGACCCGCCAAATGAATGAGCCGTTGTGCAGAACTTCATTTGCTGTTGGATTCATTTAATGAAAGCCAGGTGTGTTGGAACAGGGTTACATCGGAAACCTACATGGCAGCGACCCTTGAGAACCAACTTTTGGCACCCCTGGATTAAGACTAATGAAATTTCTGCATGTCAGCAGCAAGACTGAAAACCTTTGACCTTTGATCCCTCAGGCGGCATAGCAATAAAAACTGACGTCACTGTGTAAAGGATAATTCGACGTGGGTTCAGGAACACTGCAGAAGGTTATCATCAGTTACTACAGTTTGTTGCTGCAAGTTAAAGCCATATATTAACAACACCAAACGCCATCCGCTTCTCATGGTCAGACCTCATTTGAGATGGACTGATGCAAAGTGGAGCAGTGTACTGTGGTCTGATGAGACCGCATTTCAAATTGTTTTTTTAAATCATAGACGTCAAGTCCTCCAGGCCATAAGTAAAAAGTACTAAATGGATTATCAGTGCACACTTCAAAAGCCAGTATCCATGATAGTATTAGGAAATACTGGTGCCCATGCCATGAATGACTTGTTAATGGTGAAGGCATTGTTAAGGTTGAAAGGTACATACAAGTTTTGGAGCGGTATGCCAGGGCCACCAGAGCCTCAGACACTATAGTAAGATGGGGTAGAATCAATCTAATGACATAACCAAAAGAGGCTTTGTGGTGCAAAGAGTACATAAAGTAGCAGAGGACCACTTGGTAAAAGTTATAGGACTTCTGTTCCAGGTTGGGTAGGTGCATTAGGACCAAGCGCAGAAGCAGTCAGTGTCTTTGAAAGAGTTGTAGCAAACTGACCAAGAGCAGCTGGTCTTTCTGCTATGCTCTGTGGCTGATTTGTCGCCAACCCTAAATAATTAGAAGATATGGAACAGAGAAAGTAGATGTGGAGTCTTGATAAGGTCCTTACTGAAACTGCCAAATATGTAGAACAGCAGAGGCTCAAAGCTAGGCTCAACTTTCCAAATTTTGTGACTGGAGGGGACAACACTCATAAGAACAGTACAGCTTTAAAGATCCCACTTTACAACTGTGTCTTACACATTCCCATGAGTGGGAGCTGACAGTGGACTTGTAGACAAGAAGACTTGTCTTCCTGCAGGATGTGATGGACACTTTACTTCGATCAGACATCGTCCTCCTATTGGGGAGTGTAAAAACCACCATAGTCACTGAACTAATGGTGTCATGGGAGAAGAAGCTAACTACATTCCAACAACTGAAAAGAGCAGAGTGCCTGAACAGTTTATTTATGTAATAAACTTTAAACTTTTTTTAAGAGTTGCCAGGCATGACTGATGTTTTCTGCATCTGGTGTTGTTTATTGAAAATTCAGTCTTTTGAGATGCTGCTTTAGTATGGAAGCAAACCAAAGCTTGCTAGCAAGAGTTAGCACTTCATTCACACCTCTCAGTTCTGTCTTGTTACAAAGGCTGACTTAATAAGTTGGATTGTTCTTGCACAAGTTATTTGCCTTTAAAAGGAGGGTTTGGGACCATGTTTGTCTTCTTTTTTTGTTGTTTTAAATACTTAATACCTAGGCTAATGGCTAGTGGCTAGCTGAGTGTGTTCTTGTGCTCATGGGAGTATGTTGAACAACTCAATGACAGATTACCGCTGCCAAGTGGTGGGAAGCTGCATAACAACTGAGTTTCTCATGGATATTAGAAATATTTCTTGTGCCTTTTTGGTGTTATGCTGTCCCATGGCCCTCATGGCCCAAAAATACAAGGCTGAAAGTTGTTTTACGGCCCTCTAGGTAGCACTTGTGGCCAAGCATGGGCCACTGCCCCATGGTTAAGAATCGCTGGACTAGAACACAGAGATAAACCAGGCAGTGATAAATTTGCTGTCTTCATATCTTTGTGTTGCACTCATAAATTTGTTCTGTCCTTTTGTCCCATTGTTGTATTTCCATATCCTCCTTGTCTTGTCATCCTCGTTGGCTTATCACTTTACCTGGATTATTGAATATATATAATATATAAGAATATAAGCCAAGCAGAGCTCTTCGATCCAAAGACTCAGGTCAACTAGTCCAGACCAGAGTCTAGTCTAAACATGGAGAAGCAGCATTTAGCTGTTATGCTGCAAACAAGTGGAATAAACTGCCAGTGGAGATTAAACTCTCACCAAATGCAGACACTTGTAAATCCAGGTTAAAAACATTTCTTTTCTCATGCGCCTATGCATGACATCTGCACAGTAACTTTTAATTAATTCTGCTTTTCTTTCTTTTATGATTTGTTATTTTGCTATTTGTGTTTTCTTTAATGCTTCTTTTTATCTATTTTTACACCATCTGTAATGCTTTTAATGTTTCTTGTAAAGCACTTTGAATTGTCTTGTACATGTAAGGTACTATACAAATAAACTTGCCTTGCCTTGCTTTTACTTTTCTCTTTAATCCCCTCTTTGTTTTCTCTGTCTACTCCTTCCTTCTTTTTACTTGTCCCTCCTCCTTTTCGTCCTACTTTCTCAAGCCTTTTCCACTCTTCTTTACTTTCACGATCCATCTTTCCCTTCATATTCTCCTTGGATCATCTTTTTGAGCTTCTTAACTTATCTTTTACTTTCTGATTTTCTTATTCCCCCTTGTTTTGTGTGTCTGCATTTCCCAATGCATGTGAAAATCTGGGTAGATATACTTGTTTGCCCATTTCTGTCTTAACCTGAGCAAGATAGGCTTAACTTTTGAAGTGGTGCAAATGAGAAACTAATACTGAAGAATCAAACCATCAAACCAACCTTTTCTCCTATGGAAATCAATGTCACAACACTCTAAACTAGCAACTTTTGAGTGTTTTTTTCTCATGTCATTAGACTTTCATATAAAATCATTTGACATTTGACTAGTTTTAGTGAGACTCTGTAGGTACTGTAATCATGTTAATGTCAATGGTTTATTTTCAAACAATGCAAGTTTTGTAGTTTGAAAGAAAATATTTAAATGAAATAAATGCTATTTCCCTCATGATGTGAAATAGTGAATTGAAAAAAATAGTATTTAGTTACTTAGTAAATAAGCACTAGATAAAGAAATTAAATATGAAAGTGGAAGACCAAGGAACTTAAAGCCTATGTACTTGTTACAAATTAGTAAAAGAAATAGGTTACAATTAAGGTCATAATAAGATAACAGGGTGTGCTATAAGATTTGCTGTGAAATGCTGCTGTTTTTTGTTTGTTTTTTTAAGGGATGTTAATTAATACCTGACATAGGGAAATTTAAACCACCAAACTAATGTCTAATAATCTGAAAACTATTCATTTGGGCAGCCCCAGCCAACCCTCAGTCTATATGAAATTTGTACAGGTTTGGGCCCAGACTTACCACTGTGTTTGTGTTGGTACAAACTCTATGTTAAAAATGATATATATACACCATCCCGGTGTACAGGCAAATCAGTGTCTGTAAAGCAAGAACACAGTAATCTCTGATTATGCTTTTACAAAAGAGAATTTCTAGTTTGGAAAAGTTGGTGAGGTGATTGTTAAAACTATATTGCCGTTAGCAAGACGATTTCTCAAGCAAATCTTGACCAGCACTTGCATAATAGCATGATCAGGGGCCCAAGGCAATTAGTAGCCTCAGTTGCAATCACCAACAGGGAGATGCAGGTTGTTCTTTCTCTTCCTGCTCTCGGAGAGGACGGACGCTTTTTCTCTCCCTCCCGTTCCCACTCTGACCTGCTGCTTCTTTGTATTGTCACCTGTCTATCCGAGCCTCTTGCTCCATTTCCTTCCGAATTTAAATCATGGATCTGGTCAGCTGGTCTCTCAATGCAACTTATCAAAACTTTTTTCCCCAAAGAACAGGCGAAGGGGAGCCCGCCTGGAATACATGCTGCTGGATACGTGATGAAGGTCATGTGCCTTCTTCTTTCTGTCGAGGATTTCTACACAATTGTATTTATGATAACTAGGTTTCTGCTGTTTGGTATGTGCGGTTTCCTGGTGTCTCGCAAATTTTGGAAGATCTATGATGGACTACGCCGAGCAACCAGCACTCAAACTCATGCGTGACAGCACTGGACTGCAACTGGAGCTGGTCGTGGTTCTGGAGCTTATCCATAAGTGGGAAACATCTTGGAGAAGCAGTTGCTCGGTTTTGGTGGAAACTGATCCCCGATTCGGCTGTTTCAGAGTCCGACAGAGACCACTAAGGACTCAAAGCTGAGCCAAACAAAGCTTAGCTTGACCCAAAACAAAGCTGTTTTCTGAATCTGGCTCCCTGACTGGCCTTGGGCAGGCTGGTTATCATGTCCCCCTCCTAACCCCCCTCCCTTTCTCAGGCCTGTGGAACTGAACTGAGCTCTCAAGGCCGCATTTACATCAGGTGGCACAGATGAACTGGGGAAAGTTCACAGACTCACTCACTGAACGCACACACTCACACCCACTGTTACAGAAACACCCTCCTGTCTTTTCTCTGTACCTCGCCCCTCCCTCCACTCTTGGATGGCGAGTTGGATGGGCATGCTGCTTGGCTGGCTGCGACCTCACTGTCTCTCTGGGAGACCCCACCCACCCCCCTCCCATATTGTGTGCTGTCTATTGTCTGAATTTGTGCTCATGCATAGAGGTGTGTTTTTTTGTTGCATCTTTATCCTTCCCCCTTTAGGTGAAGTGTAGAGATACTTCTATTTTTTTCAACACTCACCCATCCTTCCTCATGTCATCATTTCCACATTTCAAGGCAGCACCGGTTAAAAAACTGGCTGCAGGGCCTAAGTAACAGTTCATTCTGTAAACTTGTCAAATGTAAATGTCTGTATGTCTAACCTTGGACGAGCTGACTTGAACCTTGAATTTCCCCTCGGGGATTAATAAAGTATCTTTGATTTGGTTTGATTTGATTATCTATTTGTTACTTTATCAAGTTTGGAGAGAAGTGATTTCCAAACCCACACTTGAGGCCAAAGAGGCGTTCCTTGTTTCAGCAGCTGAAGGTAGACCTAGGCAAATATCTACAATTTCCAGGGCATATCACTTTGACAATTCTACATCCAGATATGGTTACGTCCATCTGGGTATATTCCACCAAACACATGGTAGAACAACTATCCTTGGAAAAGCACATGGATGAAGCTGAAGAATGTGTTTAAAATCCAGTAGTTTATGGAGGAGTGCAGGAGGCACAGCTGAGTCAACTACTGTGAACCCACTGAGGTTAGATGCAGGTAGGTCTCTCTGTAGACTCCTGACCAAGCTTCAGATCCTGGGCTTGACCAAGAAGAGGGTTATCAAATGAATTACTGATGCAATAGAGGGTGCAACAGTGGCTTCCGGCTATGGCTGAATTGACAGATCCAGTGGTCACATGGTGCTAGATGCAAGCTGGGCACCAATCCCCCCAGATCTGGGAGAGGGCACATATTTAACGGCTCTGAAGCACCAGACCAAAGTCATCATCTCTAATATATGATCTGGTAAGGAAATCCAGTTTCTGTGTATAGGACCTGTTTTGTTGAAAGAAAAGTGCACAAGTCACTGATAAATTGCATGCTTCTATTTTTTCAAGGCATCAGATTTTTGGTAACTTTATGCTAAATTTCACTTGTTCTTATAGGACTGTTTTGGTTGGTCATTAATGCATATAAAAGGTTGTTTTTGTAATGATCACAGTTTTAGAATTTCACCTAAATGAACTTACAAGTTGGGTCTGAAATTACAATGAAAGGTGTAATGGGGTGGCAGTGAGGATGGTGAAGATGTGGACCCAAACGCAGAGATCAGGGAAACAGGGATGCAAATTCCAGAAGGTTTATTCAAACCAAGGCACTCAGGGCACTAACCAAGTACAACAAAGTAGTGCAACAAAATGATCCAGCAACCAAGGAATGAAACTGAGGGGTATAAATACACTGGGGAACCTAACAAGAAACAGGTGTATGGAATGAACTGAAACAAGACCAGGTGAACTCAATGAACAGGAAATCAATAAAGCTAAACAACAAACAAGGGAACCAAACAGGAAATACTACAAAATAAAACAGGAAACCTGAAACTAAGGCACAGCACAAAACACCACATCATAACAAAAGGTTTTTACCTAAACCACAATATATTCTTCATCTAAATTATAATCTGAATAAATGTGTCTGCTGCCAGCATTTGTCTTTCTGAAAACTGTTTAAAAAACTTGTTTTTTCAACAACAAAAGCAGGTGGATTTGAGAAAAAAAATCCTCCTATGCAGTTTTCATATGTTTAAAGGTCGTTTGAAGTTTATGGCCACTTTCTAAGTCAAAATGTGACACATAAATCTGAATGTGTATGTACCAAAATGTTACTAGTGAAAACCTTAACTTTACAAAAAGCAGAGGCGGGAACAGTATGGTGGTACCTTCACAAAACAGGAATGGCAGCCAATGGCGGAGGAGATAACAGCAATGCTGCATTTCATATAAATAATGCAATCACACTTGAACCAATCAGGATGGGAAAATCTCTGTTAATTCCTTCATAATTCCCTTTGCAAAAAATTTTCTTTGTTTGTTATATCTTGGATTTTTTAAAGTTATATTATTTTAATGCTTAAATCCCAAGACCACACTTGTTTTCTAAACAAATTTACCTTTAGTTGTAACTGGCAATGAAATGAACATAAAACTTGTGAAAACAAGGGTGATGAAAACAATTTTTTTTCATCACAGTAGAAAGGATTATTCACTTACTGGTATGTCATAGAAGTTTTTTAAAAATTTTTTTATTTTATTTTATTTTATTTTTTTAATGTTTTTTAAACTTATTATCTAATTAGAGTTTTCTGGGATAATTAAGAATAGAGAACTTTGATACATAACTATTTTTTAGAATCATAAAAAGCATTAAAATGTATTCCGAACAATTTATTTCAAGCTTTAATAGCTAATTTGAATAAAAGTAAAACAAAAGCCCCCACAATGCTGAAAAAAGACAGGAAATGAATGAATAGACAGCAACAGCAGCCACCCCCCCCCCCCCCCCCCCTCCACTCACACACACACACACACACACACACACACACACACAGGAACATAGTTTTCTAGCATTTGTGTGTAGCCTTATAATTCTAAGAGCCCATTTAGAAGTGCAATGGACACAAAAGTGCTGAAAATGCAAACCTGCTCTCTTAGGCAAAAATGTGAATGGGTCTAATGGAAATGGTGTAGAATAAGTAGCCAAGTAGTCCCTCCTTTAACTTACTCTTGTTGAAATACTCCTCCAAAATCATCCATTTCAGGTGCCCAGACTAATTTACGGTACCTTTGCAGTACTATGAAGGGAAAAATATTTTATAGTGTACGGTAAGTGCAGGAGTCTGGCCACTGACCAAATAAAATAGCAAACAGAATGAACACAAATACAGGAATAAAACTTGTGTTTTCAGTTATTTTCTTAAAGTACTGTAACTTGCATGAAACAGTGGAGTATGGCTTAAGTGTTATTATATTGGATTATTTTGTGTATTAATGCATGAAGTACATGCAGTTCCCTCTGTGTTGTTCCAAAACAGAAAACTTGTTTAAACTGCTGCTTTGTTCACAGTTCCCTTCTCAGAGAAAAAAGCCATGTTCCCAGCGGATTTCTCCTCATTAAAATAAAGGACAAATCAATGATTTCTAAACCTCCTATTCATCCAGGCAGGAAAATTGCTGAGCTTTCATGGTGTTTTTGTAGAAATGCTTTACTGGCTCTGCTTCTGTTGCAGATTTATACTCCTCAGATCTTACACATATATACATTTTTAATATTCCTAGCTGGAAATATGAATATTGTAATTTGCTTCATGTAAAATTGTAAAGTTGTCAAAGTTATTTATTTATCAGTTTTTTTTATGATCCTCGTAAAGTGCTTTCAGTGATCAACAGGACTGAAAATGTGCTATATAAATATAAGTCTATTAACCATTTCAGTATGTGTATTAGAAAAAGGGAAAATATTAGCTAAGATCTGGCAACACAGCCTCCTACTTTTACTACTCCTCCATTTCTGTCAGTGTACATCATCATAATATGATCATGGTAGCTGCAATATGGGTGTTTGAACATGAATATGATAGAAAAGAACATTGAACTGTTATGCATGGTGCTCTGCTGACACTCTATGGCCAGATGAAGTGTTTCAGCATCTGACAGTTTGTTTATTTTGCCTATTTGATGTAGATCCAAATGGTTAAAAACAACAAGAAAATGTATCTGTTTTACTGTTGGTTTTACTGGAAAATTTAAAAATTAAGTGGGGATGGAGCTGCCAGCAGAATATGTTGAGTAAGATTAAACTGTGACAAGAAGCATTTTTTTTCTCTTATTTATTAAAAAATTTGATAAAAATAGTTTGTCTTCTGCCAACCAGTTCAATTTTAGAAATTTTTTCCTTGTTTCTTGGGTTAACTAAACCTGCACTCAAAAAAAAATGTCCATCCATTTAATTTACTATTAAATTGATTGAGCTGAATTTGTTATGCCACTTCATTCTTTGAGTATATAGTTTAATCATCAATATCTTGTGTAAATCCCCATCATTATCATCATCATCAGCCTTAGTGACAGATATAAGGTCAAACTAATATTAGAATAGTTTTCAGAATATTACAATCCAACAGCAAAACTAACCACAAACTCTGACATGACCAAATTACATCAAGTAACAGTGAGCATTTTAGCTCCATGGAAGCAGGGTTTAATACAACCATATTCCTTTAGATCGACACTTAACACATTATCATGTACATAGGTAACACACGCCTGGTATTTCTTGAAGCTCACAACAATAGTAACTACAAACTGGAGAATATTCCAAAGGATTTTCAGGACTTTTTCCAAGAGGAACAACCCACACTGTTTGCTCGTTCCAAAAAAAAAAAGGGGGGGGGGAATCACAATCCTTTTTAGTTATAGCCTACAAATTGATGTAAAGGTAACCAATCAGGCTTTTCAATTCTATGTAATACAGGACCAATTAGTATTTTTAAAAAGGAAAAGTAAATTACCAAACATAAATACATAAAAAGATTCAAAATGTTTTCATTGTTGCAATCATATTGACAAATGTGAGATTGACAAGAAATATGTCAAGAAACATCACAGTAACATCATCTGACCTCTCTGAAGAAAGTTACAGGAAGTAACCAAAACATGCAAAGGTAACATAAGAAAATCTAACCTGCTTCTATTGTGTCTGCTTCCATCTAGTGGTTGATCAAAGTATCACCATTAACAACATGTAAGATCTGTTATTGGGACTGGCTTAATGACCACGTGAGCACCATGGCTGTTTACAATAATCTATAAATTTAAAAGACAAGACCATGACTAGTCTTTGGGTTAACACAGTTTCTTTCTAGACATAAAAGCTTGAAAACTTTGCATGAGCACATTCACCTACCAATTAGATCCCACACAAAGTCTCAGAAAAGCCAAATAAGATTCAAGAACTAGGAACTTCTTTTTGTTGAGAGTTAGCACTGCACCACTGTGCAACCAGCAGTTAAATTCCTCCTCTGTTGTTTTTAAAAGTATTTTGTCTTTATATACCTTTACTTCTTAATCTAAGAGGTGATTAAAAACATTTACTGTAAGGTGCATAAATTAAATCAATAACTGTGAACCTGTTTATTTGAGTTTCCCAACCAGTTTGTGTGTTTGAATCAGATTTGCTGAAAGGCAAAACAAATGTCTACAATCATTGTCTCTGCAATACTTTCATTATTTAATTCCAAAATATTGTGTTTAATAAAACTTACAATTTCAAATGAGATGTGAAATTAACCATATTCATTTTTTTGGGGCAAAATCTGTTTAAATTAAGCTGTCTTTATGTCATTCATTCATTCATTTCCTAAAACCGCTTTATCCAATTAAGGGTCGCAAGGGAACTGGAGCCCATGCCAGCAGCCTTCAGACGAGACGCAGGGTACACCCTGGACGGGTCGCCAGTCCATCGCAGGGCCAACACAGAGACAAACAACCTCATACACTCACACTCACTCCTATGGGCAATTTAGAGTGACTAATTTACTTAACATGCATGTCTTTGGACAGTGGGAGGAAGCTAGAGTACAGAGAGACCACCATTCAAGCCTCCCCCCAATCAAGGATTGAACCGCTGTGAGGCCACAGTGCTAATCACTACAACACCTTGCAGCCCCTTTATGTATGTTAATTCCCTGTAAAAATTAAAAGAGGAAAAAAAGACATATCTTATGCTAACTATTTAAACAATACAGTGTTTAAGATAATGAGCAGAACAGAACACATGGGTTCAAAACAATCAGTCTAAATATCATTAAAATCCTCCATTAAGTGTCTGCTGTAGAAACAGCTGCCACAGCAATATTGTTCATGTCAACCTCTAAGATGTAAGGTGGACATGACAGCCAGCTCATATCTGAAGGCCTGCTAGGTTGACAAGACCTCAGCAAAGTGGCAAAATGGTTGCATAGCTTTAATTCCAGTCAAAACTCAACATCAGCACTGACAAGTAAGAGTCAGCTAAATTTACAGAGGGTTCAGCATTTAACAAATGCAAATTTTAACTTCTAAGGAGCACAGCACAAATCTAAAATATGTTCAACTAAATCAGTGAGGAAAGCTTCAGAAGTCGTGTGCTGTTCACTCTGACATGAATGACTACTCCATTCGGCATCCAAGACATGACCCTGAAACATTTTTTGTAACCCTTGATTCATGTCTATTGTGTGGGCACCAAGCCCACCTGCGTCAGCAGCATGACGCATTCAGTCCCATATCACCTTGCTTTTACGCACACATACACACACACAAACACACACACAAAGAAGAGCTGATTTATTGTTTTCACTGCATACAATCAAATATACCTATAATGGTTTCATGTCATCGGCATCAACACTAGAGGGCAGCAGTTTTCCAACATGGACTCCAACACCTCATCCTCACTGCTGTTTTGTTCTAAATTTAGCCTCAGCCAAAAAAAAAAAAAAAAAGGAAAAAAAATCTTTGATCCAACCGATATATTGTGTGTGTGGATGTGTGTTTGGAGATGGACATATAAAACTGGGATACAGGAGAGGAGACAGGGTGAGTCAAACTATTTTAATGGTGGTTACAAGAAATGGAAGAAAGGGAAAAAGAGGCATATTGGTGTGTTTAAGCTGTAGGGTTTTTCCTTGTGGAGCAGAAACTTTTGCAAAGAAAGTCTATGGTAGCATTTTGAAAAGCAAAAAACAAATTTTAGAATGTTGCTGACTACATGATTTCCATATCCAGCATATTTCATCATCTAAAATACAAATACAACTGGACAGCAAAACACAGTGTAACGAGTTTACTGCAACAGCTTTCTGGGTTGTTGGGTTTCTGGACAAGTCTTATCTACATTAACAAGAATAAACTGACAGACTTCCCTTCAAGTCAGATGAATAACTTTTATATCTATGAGCTTAAAAAAGTTAGGAAAGTTAGTAACACATTCAGTCACAGTGAATGTGACAAGTCTAATAAGTTGATATTACGATTACGATATGTACAACATGAATTTATACAATAGATCCATATGAAAAACAAGTAAACTTTGATAAAAATCTCTAATTTAAAAAATAAGATATATATACATAAAATCACCTGGTCCTTCCCAGATGTTAAAATTAAATAAATACATTTTTTTAAATTCAAAAGAACATGATATATTACACAACTGGATTGGTAATTTAACACAAACTAAGCCATGATACATTAACCAAGTCTGAAAAATTAATACCCACAGATTATTGACATTAGCATATAAAAATGTATGGGATAAAAACACTGCCCAGGGTGTTTTATAGTCAAATATACAGTTAAAACAGCACGTCCATAAGAAACAATCAAAGAAAAAAAATTAGAGAAACGGATGAACAATACAAAAAAAAAAAAAAAAAAAAAAAAAAAAAAGAGTAGTAACATAAAGCAATTCAAATTAATTAATTTGGGTTCCATAATTTTTTTTATTTGGTTGTGCAACTGAACAACGACCACAGCCACATCATCAGCACCTACTGCTGAAAATAGATAAAAATGCCCCAGTCAAAGAAACCTCAAATCGGCTTGAAAAGTTGTGGTGGGACCATTTAAGAACTGTATATAAACAACTGCTTGCAAATGAACTGAAGATGCAAAACAAAAGAAAAATGGACCAAAATACACTTTGTATGAGTCAGAGCTTTCAGACATTTAGGTTTAAGCAAGTTCCTCATATTTAAAACTTAAAAAGCCACCATACAGACATACCACACACACACACACACACACACACACACACACACACACACACACACACACACACACACACACACACACACACACACACACACACACACACACACACACACACACACACACAAACACACACACACACACACACACATACAGAACTTCATTAAGCAGGTGTTGAACTCTGGAAACTACATCTTTTACAGCAAACAACCTTGAAAAGATACAAGTGTTGTTATTCATTTTTTTCTTACACATAGTTGTGCCAGTTTATCAGCAAAAAAAACAAAAAAAACAAGTGAATATCTCTCCCAACTAAAAATCTAAATGATAGAAAGAATAGAAGAAATATGCAGACAAACACATGAGAGAACAGTATGAAAAATTAGGTAAAATGAAAGGATGTATGTGATGAAAAGAGCAGATGAATAGAAAAAAGAAATGGGTGAATTGTGAAGAACTGCTGGATGGATGAGGAAAGGACAGGAAGGAGAGAAGAAAGGGAGGGTGAATATTAAAATGAATGATGTGCACTTTCCAATCTAATGTGCAGCTGGCAGCAGAGCAGCATCGTCAAGCCAGAGTAACAAACTGACAAATTCTGGCATTAATACAACACAACGAAAAGCCAGCATTCATGAGAGAGAGAAAGAGTAACAGAGGAAAAATATACAATCTTTTTCTTCTTTCTTGAAGGAAACCAGCTGATACTTATAAAACCTTGCCTTTAAATGACTGAAATCCTACTTTGTAATAAATTTTGATGGCTCTTTTGGCAGAACCGTTACAGTGAATGTGCTCAGTGGTACCATTTTGTTCAGAAATTAAGTAAATTTTTTAAGCGGCATATAAGCTGTAAGAAGGTAGTTTGCTGTAAATGGTGGACAAAAACCAGGATTTTAGAAAAAAAAAAAAAAAAAGGTAAAACAACAAGAAATATGATCAAAACAGACTGCTTAGTAAGTGCATTGGAAATTTCATACAAGCCACAACTGGTGTTGCTTGTATGATCTCTAGTGGTACACTGGAAAAATTTCTGACATCAACCAATTTACAAATTATGTTTTTTTTCACCTAACTGTGAAAAGAAATCTCAGCAACAAAGACCTTTTATAAGTGGAAAGATGAATGCAGAGTCAAATTTAAGACAAAGTAACATCAACAGTGTTCACAAAGATAAGAGCTTTCTTCTCATCAGGCTTATTGGTAAGAGTTTCTCCACTTAGCAACCTGCTGGTCAGCTTCAACATGATTACAAGACAAATCCATTAATTTTTTTTTATATTGTTTGCTCTATTTAACAATTGCATGACAGCTGGAGCCTATTCCAGCAATTAGATGGCAAGAGGGAGGATACAGGGCACTGGCTACGTCAAATAAATTGGTTTGCATTCATCACGTTCTCCACTTCCTATACCAGGTGTCAGCAACTGTACAGTATTTGGCCTGCGGTCAAACTTTTTCTGAACAATTGAATGGCAGGGCAAAATTAATTCTTCACGTCTAAAACCTGTTTTTTTATTTGAATTTATACATTTATTTATTTATTAGCCAATATCATATTATATACAGTGGCAAAAGTATTCATACCCCTTGAACTTTTCAACATTTTGACATATTACACGCCACAAACCTAAGTATATTTTATTGGATTTTATGTGAAAGACAAAAAGTATCACACACTTGTGAAGTACAATGAAAATTACACATGACTTTTTTTTTTTTTCCCCAAATAAAAAAAACTGAAAAGTACAGTGTGCAAAAGTATTCAGTCCCCTGTTCTCTTAGTGCACAGGTGTCAAACTCCAGTCCTCGAGGGCTGGTATCCTGCAAGTTTTTGTTGTCTCCATGCTCCAACGCACCTAACAAGTTCATAATTAGGTTGACAAGAAGCTGCTGGGTCCATTTGATTTGAATCAGCTGTGTTGAAAGAGGGAAACAACAAAAACCTGCCGGATACCAGCCCTTGAGGACTGGAGTTTGACGCCTCTGTCTTAGTGCAACCAATTCCCTTCAGACGTTTCCTGATGACTGATGAATGATTGAATGTTGGCCTAATGATTAAACAGAGTACACATGTGTGTAATATAATCTTGGTACAACAACAGCTGTTCTTTGCTGGCCTCAGAGGACTGTTAAGAGAACGTTAGGGAGGACACAGACCACCAAGTCCAAAGAACACACCAAACAGGTCAGAGATAAAGTTATGGAGAAATTTAAAGCAGGGTTAGGCTATAAAAAGATTTCCCAAGCTTTAAACATCTCACAGAGCACAGTTCAATCCATTATCTGGACATGGAAAGAGTATGCCACAACTACAAACCTACCGAGACTCGGCTGTCCACCTAAACTTACAGGCTGAACAAGGAGAGCACTGACAAGAGATGCAGCCAAAAGGCCCATGGTGACTCTGGACAAACAGCAGAGATCTGTAAACTGCTGTTCACATATGCTTTCCATCGAATCTGACAGAACTTGAGCTGTTTTGCAAAGAGGAATGGGCAAATATCTCAGTCTCTAGATGTGCAAAGCTGGTAACGCATACCCCAAAAGACTGGCGCCACAAAGTATTGGCATGGGGGGGTTGAATATTTTGCACACTGGACTTTTCAGTTTTTTATTTGTGGAAAAAAAAATTGTGTGATTTTCAGTGCACTTCACAATTGTGACACTTTGCTGGTCTTTCACATAAAATTCCAATAAAATCTGTTTGTGGTGTGTAATGAGTCAGAATGAGGAAAAGTTCAAGAGGTATGAATACTTTTGCAAGCCAATGTATCTCTATCCTCAAATGTAAACTGTAAAAACTTATTTGTGTACTGTTTGTGTTCAATACACAAGTGTTATATATATATATATATATATATACACATATATATATATATATATATGTATATATATGTATATATATATATATATATATATATATATATATATATATATATATATATATATATATATATATATATATATATATATATATGTATGTATGTATGTGTGTATATATATATATATATATATATATATATATATATATATATATATATATATATATATATATATATATATATATATATATGTATATGTATGTATGTATGTATATATATATATATATATATGTATATGTATGTATGTATGTATATATATATATATATATATATGTATATATGTATGTATATATATATATATATATATATATATATATATATATATATATATATATATATATATGTATGTATGTATGTATGTATGTATGTATGTATGTATGTATGTATGTATGTATATATATATATATATATATGTATATATATATATATATATATATATAAATATATATATATATATATATATATATATATATATATATATATATTTCTAACATGGTGTGGGCTCTAGTGTCCTTTATTGTTCAGCAGTAAATAGGAAAGGAAATGATTGCTGATTTTAAAGGCATTTTAAAAGCATCACCTGACAAAACCACCATAAGTGTGATTTTAATTTATTTAATATTAGAGCTAAAAATTAGTTTGTTCTTGTAAAGTGGTACTTGCATTTGATACACATAGTACGTGTGTGTGTGTGTACTGTATTATACTTCGTGTTTACTCAAAGTTCTCAAGTTCAGTAAATTGTATTTTGTTTTGTTTTTTTGTTTGTTTTGGTTTTTTTCATTTATTGTCATTTGAAAGATTAAAGAAACTCCCCTATCCTTTTAGCAGGCCTGTACAGGTCATTACCTGTAGCTGTCACCTCTCATCTACAGGCCAGCATTTGCTGTTTTGGCCCATGTTTTCCAAACCACTAACTTTCGTGGCTCACTGTGACTTTAAGCAAAGTTACAGCCAATACATACACATCTACAGCAACTGTTAGTGACAGCAAAGAGCAGTTTGACAGGGACATTGTGACTTTCAAGGCAGGAAGTACAAAAAGAAAATGTTTTTACAGTATGAGGAAATTAAGTATTTTAGTTTTGTGACATATTATAAAGGGAAGCAGTAGGAATTCATTTACAAAAAATAGTTTCAGACTCTACAGATTATTTTCCCCACGTACATACATAGAACATTTCTTCACTAGTTTCTCTTAAGTAGACATAAATGTGGAAAGACCATACCCAGATGGGCACATTTTCAGCTAATCCAGGTTACTTTTAGCACTTGTGGCTCATTTCTAGTCACGAAAAGGAAACTTGTGGGCCACATGTTGATATAAAATGGCTGTGTGCTCTTTAACCCAGAGTTAGTTTTTTTTCATCCTGCATGGATAAATCTATCTACAACCATAAGCATAATTTATCAACTGGATTACAAAGCCACACATGTATTCTTCAGGGTTTCTATACTCCTACAACATTCCAGACATCTCTTGGCTTTCCAAAGATTATTATCCCACCCATGGAGAGACAGTTGTGGCGCAGAGACCGTAAACAAAATAGGGGGGGCTGTAGCGATGTGCTAGCAAGGCTGAAGAGGCGGCCACACAAACCACCGGTTTCAAGCATCTTATTATCAATAACATCTTCTGCCAATAACAGAAAAGTTGGTCAGAGATTGCTGTGCCCTGTTTATCACGGAGACATGGCTGAATCCCCTCACACTGGACTCCGCCATTAAGCTAACAGGTCAAGACAGGATTGTGAGCTCCGCTAAGTGGAGCAACTATCAGAGTCAAAAACCTTCTCTTTAATGAAAAAATGAAAAATAAGAAGCTGTTTATTGACTTCAAGAAAAATAAAACAGAAATTCAGCCTCGTTTATAGGGGGACTTGTATTGTGAGGGTGAGGGTTTGGATTTCCTGGAGCTGAGCTGGGGGATGACCTGTGTTGGAGCACCAACACTAGGGAGCTGGGGCTGAGAAATCAGAAGCTGTATTTCTTGATAATCCTCAAAAAAACAAATATATCTCCCTTAAAAATTCCTGCTAGTGTTCTATCACAACTCAATCCAAAGTATGCTCATAGGTCCCAGGACCCTACATTTTTCCTTTTTGTTTTTAACTTTTATCTTTTATTTCTGTTTTTCTCACTTATCATTTCCTCTGTGCCTTGTACTGTACCATCAATTTTGTTGTTCCATTTTTAGATGACAATGGCAATAAAGCTCTACCTATTTATCTATCTAGTTAGGAGTATAGACATTGTGGCAAGTGTGCTGTGTGCCACCAAATGTGGCAGTCATGTAGCTGAGTTCCAGTTGCTACACTCACGTAGCATCAACATTGTAAGTCAAGACCAAAAACTGTCAATTGCAGCAAATATCTGGGTAATGGGTAGACGATTGTAGCTGTATCTGCTGTTTCCAGTTTCAGTGATGCTGGGAGTTGGAAGCCTTAAAAGTGAGATAAAAGCAGAGGTAGTCTGGCAACACATTGTTAGCTAGAAGGGAAATAAAGGTGTTTTATATATATCTGAATATATATATAAATTTATTTATATCATAAATTTTATGTTTGTCCATTCCTATTCTTGTGAAAATGCAAATAAATAGCACACTTATTTGGGTACTTATTGGCATTTTAAACCCTTGGCATGTTATTTCACGTGAAGTCCTACAGCAAATGGGTAGGGCTAAAAGTGAGGCAGAGAACTCCCATCATCTCGCAGTACGTAGCATAGAAAGTTTCACAATGCTCACAAAAGGTCAATGTTGATAACAGTGAACATGTCTTGACCTGCGATAACAACACCTTCTTGGAGACACCTTCTCATCTTGATGAACTACTGTGTTCTTTTATTCAGCTGCAGTGCATCATTTGATTGATTCGATCATTTTTGGCAACATGTGGAACTTTGCCTTCTGCCAAAAGTGAACTCACAGAGCTGAACTAGAGCCAGAGAGAACGAGACAGTCCAGACAGGTGATGCAGCAGATGCAGTAAACATGCTCTCAATCACAATTAGCGGGGACTGATGGCAAAGGACTGTGGCTGTACCAGTTGGTCCAGTTTCTGTATTTTCCATTTGGGTGTGATCAGCTAGCTGACTACCACAGAGAATGGGATGGAGTAATAGAAAGGGGGCAAGGCAGTCAGACACAGGACCAGGGGGTAATAAAATCTATCAAGCCCATCGGCAATCTTTTCATCCGTGGATCCACTGCATGACAGGGTAAGTGGAGTTTTAACCTGTCGTGTCTGATAAAAATCACCCCTAGGCTTTGCTGACACACCTGGTCTGATCTGCAACTGGGTCAGCAGCTGTCTAGCTGCCTGTCTTTCTACTTATTTGTTTGTCAAAAAACAAGGCAACATAAAGGTCTTCTTCTGTCATCACCCACCAACTCTGTCACAAATCTCAGTGCTAGGCAGGCTCAAGGACATAATGGAAAAACTCAACTTTTGCCATGACTCACAATTAGGTGGCAAATGCAAAAAGGTTCATGCATGTACGCTATCAACATAGACTGTATATAAAAGCGATGGACAGAACCTCCATGACGTCACCCGTAGGTTTCTTAAGAGCTGAATTTAAAGCTTGGTGGGTGGTTTCTACCGTCACCATCTTGGCAGCGTCACGCGTGTTGTCTTTCTCGTAAATAACAAAAATGGGCAAAGAGGTAGAGCTGAGAGGAGGGCTGTGAGTGTCGGGGTGGATGATTGACATCTAGCAATTTCCTACCTGCCTGCAGCTAAACCTGGAGCTAGCAGGAGCTAACCTGCTAATGAAGGTAAGTGGGCGAAAACTAAGTCATGCTGTTAATCGGCTAGAAACCACGGTTATTCTACATCCCTCCTTCTTTAAGCGGGTGATCGGGTACCTGTCAATCAAAAAGACACGCCCCTAAATATGCTGAATTTCTATATAAAATTAATTAGTTAGGAGTTAGAAAAAAATTCACTCCCCCAAAAGTTGGCATGAAGGTAAACCTGGACTATTAAACCTAAAATGTCTGGTGTTAAGCTAAATTAAGCTGGTGTTTTTAAAGTGGGAATCTATGGGGATTTGCTCTGTTTTCGAGCCAGTCCCCAGTCACTTCTGCATAGACTTCACTTTTAACCGCTGGAGGGTGCCACTTGGTTATCAACCCTGAGGTCTTCTTTGGATTTACTTAACTAATGAAAAAATCCCAATGTGGAATGAGAATTTCTAAGTGCTATTAACATCTCGATTGACAAATGAACATCAATAACTTCATAAGACTGTTAATATGGGAGTTTAAACATTAAAAATGGAATTTTTCAATGCCCTTTTAAGACTTTCCAAAGAAAACTACATAAACAGCAAAGTTCCTCCTACAAAATTTTGTAGCTGTGGTGTTGGTAGTAGTGATGGGGTCACATAAATAAAGAAAAAATACCACAGTAATGATGTGTTAACATTACAGAGCATAGATGATAGCCTACAACTAGGCCATCATCACCTCATTGAAATTTTTTAAAAGTTAATTGTACTCACTCCCACTGCTTCCTTTTGGCCTGTGGTGTATTGTGCAGTTTATGTGCCTGGTGAGCCAGGATGATATCACGGTGATCCACCGTTCCTCCCCTCCGGCGGATGAGTGGAACTGTTGGGTCATTGGTACTGGTAGTGAGGGACATGGAGCCCTGGCCAAACTGATCCCCATAGTCAATTTCTCCACCAGAGAAGGGCACTTCACTGTACTGCTCCACCTGCATGTCATAGACAGTGTGATAATAGGTGGGGTTGGGACCCACACTACTGCCACTGATAGGAGGAGGGTGGCAGGGCAACGGCCGGTGGAGGCCCTGAGAAGAAGAGGAGCATGACGTAGTCTGAGGCCACACCGCCGAACCACCATGGTCCTGATAAAGGGGGGACAGCATGGAGCTGTAGTGGAGAGGAAGAGAAAGGACAAAGGGGGGAGGGTGAGAAAAGGGAGCAAAATGATACGTAATTTTTCATTCATTCATTCATTCATTTTCTGAACCGCTTAGTCCAACTCAGAATTGCACAAAAGCAGGTGAGAGGAAGGCTACTTCCTGGACAGGTAGCAAGTCCGTTGCAGGGCAATAAGTAATTTTTCAAAGGCAAAAACATTAAAGTGATTAGATGGCCAATGTAATACAGGCAGTTAGGTACAGCTAACTATAACTGTGTGTATGAACAGGCTTCAGATGGATAAATGAAGTATCTGACTTTACAAAGAGAATCTCTATTGAAAGTATCTGGAAAGTTTTAAGTCTTGGTCTGAAATTTTGCAGGATGGACATTTCTCAAAGAAAATGAACCTGTAAAAGTAGGAGCAATGCTTGGAAAAGTCCAGTCACCCCACACTCTTCGGTACAAAATATAGTTTTCTGATAACAAGCTGTGGTTTGGGAATATGTGCTAATGTATGTTTTTAAATAAGATTTTGACCAGGACTACCTCTATCTGTTGAACGGGGAGAAAATTCCATGTGAAAGCAACAAGAGAAAAAAAGGCTGAATCTAAAGGGGCATTTGGAGTATGGCTGTTGTTTCCCTTTTGGCTTGTCCCTCTGAAGGGGTTGCCACAGTGAATCATTGCTTGGGTGAATTGGCACATGTTATATGCCGGATGCCCTTCCTGATGCAATCATCCGTGGCTTGGGACCGGCCCGGCCAGAGAACAAGCTTCCTCAGGGAGCAGGGCTCGAACGGCCAACCACTGAGTCACAGAATAAGCGGCTCTACCACCTGAGCCACTGCCATCCCCATATTTGGCATATGGCTGTAATTTCAAATAATATAAATAAGTCAGTTAACTTGCCTATTACATCCCTCACCAGGGGACTTGCAACAAGTTTGGTCACAAAAGGACAGAACAGGTTACAATGACCGCAAACTGAAGTCAAAGTCATCTGAAAATAAATACCTTGTTTGTAAATGTATGTGTACTGTGGCTACAGACACCCACAAGCCACTGTATTATACAAATATTATACAAATGCTTGTTAGCATAAATAGCTATTTAGCAGATCACATGGCAGAATCTCAGAACAGTTTGGCTTGTAAACATACTAGGACGCCTTACTAGGGTTTACAGAAAATGGTCCAAAAAGAGAGAGAACATAAAGTGAGCGGCAGTCGCCTGGATCAAAATGTCATCTTCATGTCAGAGGAGAACGGATAGATTGTTTGGAGATGATAAAGCAGCAACAGTATATTAAAATACCACTGGTTACAACTAAATATACAGAATGCTATGTCTGAATGTACAACACATGGAAGCATAAAGAAGTCAGACTACAGCAACAGTACTTGGAGGGGTGGGGGCGCCCGCGTTGTTTCCTTTGTTTATGTTCTTACTGTTGCCGTATTTACAGTGGTTCTGTTTGGTCTGCTAAAGACGTGGGACCTGGTTTGCTAGATAACTTAGGGTCTTGGCTCTAAAACGTAAGACACCCCGGACTGGGTGAACCGTTCATGTGGGTTTCGTTCAGTCCAAGTGTGCGTGAAAACAAAAAGACCAGCAATGAAAGAGACGCAGCAGTTCAGCACCTATATTTCCCTCCAGTTGTAAACATTTGTTCATAAATACAAAATCATAGAAAGAAAATAAGCTGCTGTTGATTTATCTGCGTGTGTGTGAGCCACTTTCATACTCAGGGATGCGTGTCTGTTAGAACATATACTTATAACAGTCGCAGTACTAATGTGGGATGAAAACCTAACTTCTTCTTGATTGTCTTTATTAGTCTGTTATCTGATTCTGAGTGGAAACCCACCAGCACTTCAGATGATAAAGGACAAGCTCCTTCCAGAGGAAGCTGACATTTCTGCCCTTCAGACCACCAGGACCCCTGCTCATAACAGCTACATATTCTGCTCTTCAGCTTTTTTACTTTACTTTTACAAACACAATTTATCAGACAATAGTTCAAAACTAATGTAAATTGAATTGTATCATGGTGTTTTTATGATTCCATTTAGTTTACATTACATAACATGGCATTATATTGTTTACATATATAAAAATGATGACCGTAAAACTTATTCTGACTCTCATTATGATGCACAATAGAAAAAAATAAGCTTTAAAAATAAATAAATAAATAAAGAAAAAAATAAGCTTTTAGTGTGTTTATGCATCACCTTGTGAATCTCAATAATACTGATAGTAAATATAAACATATATAAAAAGATTCCTCTCGATGTCTCCTTTCATTAGAAGTCTCATTGATGACTGTATGTTGACGTGTTATGGAGTTATAGCTTATTGAAGTTGGAATATCCAAAGTGGCCATTTGGAGACTCCAAATGGCCACTTTGGGGAACGCATGAACATACTTACAGTAAAGCCCTCAAAGAATAATTTTGGCTGCTATTGTCACCAAATTTTAACTGGTAGGAAAGGCTTCATGCTACAGCTACTTCTGATTTTCCAGTCCATATCTCCATCTCTCCATGTGCAGCATGTTGACAAAATAGAAGAGAAATTCAGATGAGGAAAAAAACCTGAAATTTTCTTGTGCTCCAACTTCAATAACTTTACACTCGTTACAGTTACAATACATTTGAAAGCTTAGGGTAAAACTTTAGAGTGTTATCCTAATAAAGAGACCATGCTTTTGAATATACTCCAAAGGGCTCAAGAACAGCATCTAATTTAATTTGGGTATGTCTTTTTCAGGTGTTTTTGGCATTTTAGGGGGTGACTGTTAAGGGGTTAATAGTGTACCATCGTCCTTCCAGCAGGATAATGTAACATGTCACAAAGCTCAAATCATCGCAAACCAGAATATTGAACATGATAATGGGTTCACTGTACTCCAAAGGCCTCCAGAGTCACCACTTCTCATTCCAGTAAACCATCTTTAGGAAGTGGTGGAACAGGAGATTCCCATTATAGATGTTTAGCTGACAAATATACAGCATGAGACAGTGGACCAAAGCATGGACCAAAAGCTCTAATGAATGTTTTTGACACATTGTTCAGTCCAATCCACCAAGCCCTAAGAAAGGTTTGAAAGCAAAAAAGGGGCAAATCTGAAATCTAAAGTCATTTATGAGTTTTGCATGTTGAAGTTTGAGAATGTGAAAAAGAACATAATTTTCTTCACCAGATAAACTATGCATTTGTCCTTAATGTGGGGATTAGAGGAAATGCATTTAATTGGTAATCAGATGAAAACCAAAAAAAAAATTTTAAAAATTTTTTTCAAAACAGGGATTTTAACAACAACCTCCTTCTCCTGCAAAAACAGACCAGATGTGCAGAGGTGTGAAAACATTCAAAATGCTATCCCATCATTATCACTGTGACTTGCCATGCCCACAATAATGTGATGAATGCCTTCAAAGAATCATGTGCAACAAAAAAGTTCATTATATCACTGACTATGTAGATAAAGATTAAATATTCTGAGATAAAAAGAAAACACTTTTCGTTTGTTTGTTTTATTAGCCAAAATTGAACAGAGTATTTCATGTTCAAATTTGTTTTAAGCACATCTTAGATGTGAAAGACAAAAAATATGTAGTTTTTAGTTCACACTTACAGATGCAGATGTTTTAGATCAGGTATTTCACCTGATTATATATCTTTCTTTGAGTGAAGATGACATATAAGCACCAAAACACAAAAAAAACTTGCAACGTGCAGCTGACACAGTGGCATTTCAGAACAGATCAAGGGGGAATTTTTTAGTAAATATTAAATATGTAAATTTAATCAAACAGCACTCTTTTAGTTACACACATCCAAAAAATGTCCTGTGCTGCAACACAAATACATTTAACTATGCTTTCAAGGCAAATATTAATAAAGAAATACACAGCTAAAATTGTGTTAGAAACAATAGTTGTGCAATCTTTCAGAGCTGTCAACTTATTTCCCTTCAAAGAATCTGAGTGTGGGAATATAGTTAGCAAGACTTCCTACATCCACAGAAGTTTACCTTAAGTTGTGCTTATTACAGAAAAACATCTTTTGTAAAGAAAGTTCACTGGAAATGTGAGCGTTGTTTCAAGAACTCCCGTGACTCAATATTCAGTTTGCAGAAATGCTCTCTTAAACCGTACGTTATTAGACTACTGTAATTACAAGAGGCTGATTTTCCTGATTTGCAGTGACATTCACAAATGGGTTCAGGACCCATTACTTTGCACTTCTTGCACCATTTGTGGTTGGGAGAGAACAATTGAATGTTGTGGACAATGAAGCAGGTGACTGCTCATTAGCCCTCAAGGTGCATCGAGTATGCAACTCTGCAGTCGAGGTAATTACAAAACAAGAGGCACCTAATGTTAAATACTCATTATTCATGGTATTATTTATTTATTCTATTGGAATAAATAAGCCTCTTTGGTAGCATACTCAGACCTTCATCATATTCATAATTTCAGCATTACAATAAGCAAGAGTATCTTCTCTTCAGAAAGTATACTGAACATACACTTTACGATTAAGCACTTGATGAAGCAAGGTATTTTGTTTTGCTTGAGCTGCTCTTATTTTTAAAAAATAAATTGGATAAGAGTATAAGGTTTATTTTGGTGTCTGTTCTTTAAATGATGGCACTCTTTCTTAAAAACATTTGAATTAAATTCAGTCTTTTCTGAAGTCTCATTATCCACTGATAAGGGACATGAAATGATTATGATATGGGACTTTTCATCTGCTTCAAATTTCATTAGCTGCTTTAGCTTTTGGCAACATACACATAGATAAAATATTCTCAAAATAAGAATACAAAACGTCTCTAGAAACAACAGATGATTTCTCAGTTTTGTGTAATAAAATTAAATATGGAAAAAGTTGGCAGCTATACATAAAAAATGTTTTATGTAACAGTAAAAAGTGAATTCAGTGATTTGTCAGCCAACTCTAGAGCCACCGGTGGATGTATGGGGTTTAAATTCAAGTTAAATAAAGCTGTGGGTTTTTTTTTTGTTTTTTTTTTTTTTTGTTTTTTTTTACCTTTTATGAGGAGGAAGGAAAGAAGGAGTGAAAAAAGGGGCAGAATATGAGTCAACATCGAGGGGGGGGGGTTGGGGTACATTAATAAACCAGGCATTCAATAAAAGGGCAGAGGACAAAGAACAATGCTGTGAAACAAGGAAGAAAACAAAGGGATGGAGAGGGAGAATGTGGGAGAAAAACTATTAAAACAAATTTGGCGTTTTCATTTTTACTACATAATTGTAAAAAAAAAAAAAAAAAAAAAAAAAAATCACCCCCTCGTTGCGTTTGTACTGTAGATGTGTGTGTCACTGTACGTGTGTATGTGTGCAAATGTAATGGAAACAGCACTTTTCCTCACCAGTTATCTGCTGAGAGTGCATTACACATTATTTCTCCCTGACATGGTGTAAAGTGAAAACTAATTCACAGAGACAGCCGCACACACACAGATTTACGTTCACACGCTGCAGGTACAATGTTGAGACATTGTGCTATGGTAAGGACTTTCCTGGGTGATTGAGGGTCATAGTGCAAGTGCGTGTGTGAGTTTGCTGCAGGGCTTGGATAACAGGTCTAGTTGTATAAGGGCTAGCAGCAGAGAGCACACAAACTCAGGACCGGGCACTTAACGTGGTGCAAGGACAAACTACAGAGCTAACAAGGACGCAGAGGATTCAGAGGGAGGTAAGGTAGAGAGCTTATGAGGAGGGACAGAGAGGGTGATGGACAGATAAATGGGAGAGAAGAGGACATCTAGGTGCACAGAGACAACAGGAAAGAAGAGCATAGTAAAAGAAAGAGAGAGAGTGTAACAGTAAGGGGGGTGCGGAGAAAAATGAAACTAGCATTCACCCCAGAGGCACAGCAGTGGTGAGAGCAATTTAATAAAAAGGTACAGAGGCAGCAAAAGCCAGCAAGATGAGAGAGAAAGAGTGGGAGAGATTAACAGACATGACAGATGAGTGCAGGAATGACTAATTGCTGAACGTGAAAGACAGAGCAAAGCTGTGCAGATGAAGCAAAATACTTTCTCGCTTTCACTTTCTTTTCCCTACAGGGATTGACAACAGAAGAGCCAATGAGGTTTTTCATGTCTTTTTTTTTTTTTTTCGGTGTTGCAGGGAACTACTACAACTATTGACATTGAAGTTATACAGCACCGTCTGTCAATAATGGAATACAACCAGAGCCCGTACAGACATACTGCTTTTGGTCCATCCCAAAGATGACACTAGCCTTGTGACCAAGTAGGAAATAACCTTTCCAAGTTAGTCATGAGTTGTATCAGTTAAACTGGTTCACCTTTTATTTTAATAGGTGGGCGCAAAAAGTTTTGACCATAAAAATCTGAGTTGTGTTTTTCTGTGGTTTCTACAAGTGAGATGGTTTCCAATGATTCAGCCTCTCCTCTCATCTCAGCGGAAAGTGGCACTAGGGGACAGGTCAACATTAAATGACTAAAACGTGATTATCATCTTATGTAATTTAATTTCATTAAAACTATGTTCATGTTTTTTTTTTATCTATACAATCATATATCTGCTATAACTATGGCAACCTTGAGCTTAAATGTTGATATGCCATTAGTTAAAATTAAAAAACATTTTTGAACACAATTTCATCTCTTGCTGAAGCGCAGTTATCATTAAAAGTTCTCTCTGCCGTATTTCTTCCAGAACCAAATTGCCACGGATGTGTTATGTGGGAGGCACCACAGTGAAGCACACTGTTCTCACCAAAGACACTGCTGTCACTCAGATGATGAGACAATGCCAGATATTTGTTAGCACACCTGATGCAGCACTGAACAAGAGCAGTTTAACAACACCATGTCTCTTTTCTTTTCAAACCACTAAACTGACTCAAATGTAAAAACAGCTATAGATTAAGGCAAAGTATTGCCTGATGGACGGAAATTTCCTGATCCCCTTGTACTCAAGGCTAAAAACAAGAAGTAGAATTTACCGGGTTACCAGTTCACATTTCAGTAGCATATATCTGGGATGGGATGGGATTGCATGAGTGCACAGGGCAAGACAAAAAAAAACAAAAAAAAAACAAACAATCAATGCCAGTGCTTTTTTAGAGCACTGTTTAACAAAAACAAAGATACCATGTTCTTCACATCTATGGATGGAAATTTAGAACTAGCTCCATTTCAAAGCTCTGTTTGTTCACACTATTCCTTAAACCCTTATTTACTACAAAGAGCTACACTATGTAGCGCACCGTATAATGCAGTCATTCTGTTGGCAACTCGGACACGAAGGTGGCTGTTTTCTCCACGTCACAGATCATATGACTTCCGGCTGTCACCACAGCAACCACTGTGCTTTGTTCCAAATCCAATCCAAAGTCGTGTGAAAATTTTTTTGTCTTATATTGTATTTTATTCTTTGTTGCATATTTATTCAATAACTAAGGTTATAAAATGAATGATCTAAAGTCTTTTTCTTAGCCTGCTCTGACATTTGTGTCCCTTGCGCCCCTTTGAGCTCCTATGGATAACGCATTGTGGTCTATATCAACCCGCTTAGTGACCATTATTGCTCCCTACTTTTCAAGATGCATTGCGGGTAATTGAGTATACTACTTTTTTCACTCTGACTGCTGATCTATATTGTTTTGAACTTGAAGCAAAGGCGAGGACAGTAAATCAAGAAGAAAAGCTGAATGTTTCATTGTGTGGTCATAAAATAAATGGCAAAAGCCTTGCACATTTTTCTCAACATTTAGAAAACAGTGGCTTGGGTCACATGGTCTTGTATAGTTTGTAGATAAACATAATTATCTAAGGCTGCAAGTTGATATTTCATCCAGATTATTTCAGAAAGTAAGCTGTTGCACTGACACTTTAAACATGTAATGTACTTGTACTTTTAGTACATTTCTTTTCTCGTGGAAAAATTAGTGAAGAATAAATGAAAGGGAAGTGATAACCAAATAACAAGAATAAAATTGTTAAGCAGCAGTGTTAATAGCACTGGTAGCAACATAGCTTTGCAGTTACCTACTATTAGTAGTGTCAAATACACTGACTGATGTTTAAATAAGTGATAGCATTAAATGGTTAAAATACCAAAACTAAACTATCAAAATACAATCTTTAGTGTATGTGCGTTGTGTTGTTTTTATTCTGTCAGTGACACTGACAGCATTACAAACAGTGCATGCAATAAATCGCCTTTGCCATGCAATTATTTAAAGTGTAATTTACTCTCAGGGCTGGTTGAAAAATGTTGATGTCAGAATAGCTTGTATGTAAGTGACAGGAGACTGATTATTGCCAAATTAAATCCTCCCACCATGAAACATTAACTGGTTACATGAACGTAAAACCATATTGAATAAACTGAAAATCAATATCAGGCTATGTCAGGATAATAACTAAGATAATATTATTCATCATCACGTTTTCAAAATAACTTGAAGCAAAAACCTTAACCACTGCCGCATTTAACAGCCTATTTCAGTAATTCATATCAGATTAGTGACAAACAGACCAGACAGCCATCCACAGGGATGAATGTGATCCTGTTCTTGACTTAGCAGCCAAACACAGCTTTTGGTCTTGTAGTTTTGAGACTTTCCCACAATGACCTCTTTCTACCTGTCAGCCCACCCAAATATCTCTGACCTCTGTAGGTCACTGTTCTCTGACTGCCGCATCCATCAAGGAGCAGGTGAATACAAATTAGCAGCATTGAGTCTCCACTGTTCCTTTGTCTCTATGTTTACCCCAAACATGCAAAGCATTGCCAAGAAATACTTCACTTCTGTGTTCAGCTAATGTTTACTACAAAATTTAACATAAACATTTGGGTTATTTAATTGAAACTGATTGCACTAGCAGTAGCTCTATATGCAGCTATGCTGAAACCGCAATAACTTCAAAGAAAAAACAAAACTTGACTTGCAAAAACTTGACTAGGTTAGTCTAGGAAATAGGTATTTATCAAATCTGAATATCATTTATGTGCTTCAGAAAGTCATAACAGTCATCTAAACTCATTCAAGTAAAGTCAAGTGTAAACTGTGGAAGGTGACAACTAACTGGCAGGTGGATATTTAGATTGTCCCACTGTCCTTGGCCCCACTAGTCAATCAAAACACAGAAAGACACAAATCTGTTCATAGATCGGAAAATGTCTCTTTGCACATTTCGATTATTTTATTCAGCAATTTAAAAAAAAAAAAAAAAAACATTTGCAGCAACATAAAAATGTTTTAATGCCAATTCCTAAATAGATAAAACCTTTGCACAAAACCTTTGAACATAAGTTATCATGTTTAGTATCAAATCATATGGTTTAGAAAGTTGTTGTTTCAACTTTACAACAATTGTAAAAGAAGTGGTGTTTTCTGTCGGTGAACTTTCATTATGAGAACCAGATACCCTAGCACTAGGCTTAAGTGAACAATGCAAAAAATGAATCTTCAATTGGGATGCTTAAAAAAAGTTGGTATCATTCAGATACTAAACTGTGAAATTAGACAGAATATGTCACACTGTCAAACTAAGCAACTAAAAACTTAACATGTTAAAAGACACAAAATCAGTTCCCAGATAAAAGTTGAACATGATTTGGGAATGCCAATATACTGATATATTATGCCAGAGAAAAAAGCCCAAAATATTGGGCTGTAGAGGTGCACCATATGAATCTGAATTAGATTTAAACACACAGATGGGCACTGGCAGACAAGACAAATATTATGGGGCAGTGTCTTGCTTTCCAAAACAAAAAGGTATACAGCTGCTATCTGCATCAGTGCTGTGCTGAACTCTGCAGTGGAAGAATTTACTTTGGGATTCACGCAAGGGTGCATCAACACACTGACTCACTCCTGCTTTCATCCCAGCTACTGCATGAAACCTACAGCACAGGACGTTGTTCACTCTGCTGCACCAGCACAGTCATGACAACCACATTTATTTCAACACTTATTTTTTGGTGGGAAGACTTAACTGGACAACATAGGGGGATGACTGATGTTGCTAGCTATGCATCCTGCATCCCAGAAAAAATAAAACAGAAGCATTGGGCAGCAAAGTGGCATAGTGGCATTGTGGCCTCACAGCAAGAAGGTTGCTGGTTCGAGCCTGAACAGAGGCCTGTGGAGTTTTCATGTCTCCCCGTGTATGTGTGGGTTCTCTCCAGGTACTCTGGCTTCCTCCCACCGACAAGATGTGCATGTTAGGTTGATCACTTATTATATGTATATCGCTTTGGATAAAAGTGTGTGCCAAAAGACTGTAGAAAAGAGTTTTATTATGTTACTCATGAAAAAGAACCACAAAGCATGTTGGAAGGTCTCAGTAAAGAATTTAATTACTAACTAACTATAGTGACTGTATTACACATCCCACAGCTTACCCAATAAACATCACACATCCTTACGGCATGCTGGTAAATAACATCAGAACCACTTGTCTGACTTGAGAATAGTAGATGCTGTTTTAAATAAGTGCCTGACTTTTGTCTGACATTCGAATGAAGTGGACTGGCCCTGATACCTTTACACCCTGCACCTGTTTGATAGATATCAGCATCCCAGGGTCCAGAGTCAGCCACCATTACAATCAACATTTGAGATACCTAGCTTTGACCTAATATAAATAATGTCAGCTCAGACAGTAATTTACAGGGTGAATATCCCCTTTATACAAAAAGAGATTTTACATTTTCAGTAACCATAGTTTCTAATGAAAATCCTTCCAAGTTGAGGGAAAGTGCTTTCAACTGGAATAATCTGCTTGATGTAAATGTGAACAAGATAAACTAAAACAGACCATAAAGGTTAAAATGTGCTTAAAACTAATTTAAACATATTTACTGTACACTCGGTGCCACTTATTTAAACACAATCACACTCTTTATTTCATTGTTTCTTAAAAGATCTTTTTAAGGTTAATCTGTTACTCGCACTATGTCATTTTTAATCAAAAGGACAGCATTTTATAGGTATTTATTTTTTCAATCTATCCACAATAATGAAAAAAAAAAACATGACAACTATATCTGTTCAAACATGACCACTATCTGGCTTTTTAATTACTTCCTGTTTTGCTTATCTTCATTTATCCCAGTCTGTACATGAAGCCTGTCCTTTGTCACTGTTACAGGACACTGTTGACTTTAAAATCTTTGACAACCTCTGTTTATTGTTAGTTTAATTTGACAGCTACAGTCTGTGACAGCGTCAGTGTTTTGTCTCATGCCTATAAGCCAATAAGGTTTTATTTAGTCAAATAAAGCTGATAAAGAGATGGAAAACACCAAGATGAGCTGGTAAATAAAGAGATGGGTTGTATGGAAAGAGAAGATGGTCAGGAGGGAGATGACCCAGAAGCAAAAGTCAAGAGTGCAGGTGTGAAATCACATTGAGTAAACAAGAATACCAACTCACACGTTCACACGTCTGTCAGGTTGAGTCTAATCCTTCTCAAGCAACTGAGAAAACCTCCAGTGCTGTGAGAAGCAGCAGGAAGGTTAAATATAAAATTTACCCCTAAAGATGGATGTTGCTATCAGGTTTGAGCCAGCAAACACCAAAATGCTAATAGAGAGCGAAAGGAATATTTTTGGCAAAGAGGTACAGTAGTACTTTGCAGAGTGATTTGCACATCGAGCTTTACATAACTCACTCATCCAGTAGCAGATTTGACACTCACTGAGTGTGTTTCAGAATAGAATGAGAAGAATATCTCAGTGTCTGTAAGCTCTTGACTCCTTTAGAAGAAGACTTGTGGGAATCTGAGAGTTGCTTTTTGGTTTTCTTTTTTACCAACAGTGCAGGTGAACTGCTTGTTTTTTGTTTTTATTTTTTTTAATAGCTAGTAAAATTTATAATGGCCCATCCAGGCTAAGTGTAGACTTGATGAAATGCTTCATTGAAATGTTATAATGCTTTGACACAATGTTGCCACTGATTACTTTAATTGTTTTGATGCCGTACATGTTTTTAAACATGACAAAGCTGAGAGGTGACAGTACGACACTGCGTTAAGAGGTTGTGTTTTTGATTGTTTGTTTTTTTTCCTTTTGTTTGTTTGTTCTTTCAAATTGTCCAAACGGTCGCTGAATATGCATCATTTTCCAAACACAGGCACAAAAAAACAGTAGAGATAGAGTGCAAATATCTTGGCTGTAGCAGAGTATAATAGGCTACTCTCCTTTCTCTGAGTCCTTCATCAACTGTAACTCAGCAAAAAAACAAACAGTTATTATATTGAGAAGGCAATGCTCCAGCGTCTGCGTGTCTCTCTGCTCTTTGTTTCAGTAATGGTTTGTGCTTTCTGTAACAGTCAAATTTTACATAATAAGATTTTACATATCTCAAATATTAGCCGGATTGCCTAAAACCAAAGTCTGGAGAATCTTCTTGAGGCATCTTTTGCACCAAGCAAGAGTCAGCCTAACAAAATGCGTATGCCGTCTCTGACATGCATATTAGAAAAACAAATCTGTTAGACTTTTGACATACACTTCTACATTGACATGTCTGAAAAAGGACCTGAAGAGAGCATAAAAACCTTTTAGCAATATTTGAGAGGTTTTTTTTTTTTATGTCTTTACATTACCAATTTTTACTGCAATATTTGAATTTGGCATAACTCTAGGGGTATTAGAAACACAGCTTAAGTTAGTGTTTTTAAAATTTTTTGCTGCATGTGCCGGTGCAACGGTTTAAGCTTGCTGTCTGTTACCAGATGAGGATCTGGCAGTAAAGAATAAAGTCCGGTGTTACTTTTACACCTTTCAATAGCACAAATCAATTCAATTGCAGCAATATTTTCACAAAAGAATATATACCAGAAGAGTAGCCATGCGTTGGTGAGCGTTGTTGCTTTGCCTGCATGGTGGCTTGCCTTTGTAGGTTTTTTTTCTCACAAATTCACATGAAGGAGCACCATGTTTATCTCTATATCATGAAAAACAAAACCTGTTTTTACCCTGTAGAGGGCATTTTGAGCCCATCCAGTTTCTTAACTGCATGGTCCAGGGGTGGGCAGCGCCAGTCTTTCAGGGTCGTAGTCCTGCAAGTTGTTAGGAGTTTTCCTGCTGCAACACAGCTGACTCAAATCAATGGGTAATTAGCAAAGTTTGATGTCAAGTTCTGTACAAGCCTGCTAATTAAGTCTGATGTAAGTCAGGTGGGTTGCAGTAGGGAAACTTCTAACACATGCAGGACTGTGGCCTTTGAGGGCTGCAGTTGTCCACAGCTGCCTTGGTCAAATTAAGGGGCGTGGACTGTTGAAACCTATCACAGCAATCACTGGGCAAGAAGCAGGGTACACCCTGGACAGGTCACCAGTCCATCAAAGATTTGAAAGACAAAATCACGATTTGTAAAGTAATTGAAAAAGTGCTCATTTAGATAACAACATAGGTCACAAGTGTCAAACTCCAGTCCTCGAGGCCCAGTAAGTTAAAGGATTTTGTTGTCTCCATGCCCCAGCACACCTGACAAATGAATTATCAGGTTGACAAAAAGCTGTTGGATCCATTTGATTTGAATCATGTATGTTGGTGCAGGAAAACAACAACAACCTGCCGGATACCAGATCTCGAGGACTGGAGTTTGACACCCCTGGCATATGTGTTTTTTATTACAATTAAGTACTATATTGTTCACAGCTCAAAAAAAAAATTGGGGCAGACTACGCCTTTAAATGTTTCTTTACTGTTGACTGTCTTTAAACCGTTAACTATCTATTTCAATCATGGGTTTAAAAAGAAAGAGAAAAGAAAAGGGTCTTTGTGTTGCTAGTTTGAGAAAATAAAACTTACTGAATGTGTGGAGGTACTAAAAGCAGAGAACTGTCAAAGCTAAGTGTAATTTGTCTTAAAATTTGAGAGGTTGGTGTAATTAGTCAATTAGCATCATAATGTGTTTTTAATAAACGAAACCCAATTACCATTACATTTTATCAACTATAGAATATACTACACCTGGCATTTTTGTTTTATCAATTATAGACATTAAAGCACTAAATTAAAAGCTGAAAGGTTGTACAAATTTGGATGACATTGGCAGCATTTTGAGGTCTGGTCTAAAGAATTACTTAACCTCAAGTCAGGCTAACAGCTAAAAGTGGCATCACTTAGTGTGAGCCTAATCCATAAATTAGCCACTGTTCATTTGCCCTGAGGGAACATTTGTTCCCGTTAAAGGTTTTATTACTTCTCCTGACAACTTTCTCCGACGTGAAACCCCGTCGAATGCCCCAGACACCATGGAACAATGAAAGCAGCTTGTGCCTGGGTCCATGCAGCCTTACCTGCCTGTCAGGTGCTCTGCTCTCGTAGGACTACAACCGGCTCCTCGAACTCCAGACCCGCCCACCGGGACTCCGCTGGACCTGAGAAGCTCAGGCGGCGCGCGGATGCTGCAGGAAACCAGTCGGTTATGCTGGGAGGATTGAATTGGCGAAGGAGAAACGGCAACGTATCTGCCACCGGAGAAGGGAACAACTCCATGTTCACAGCAGGAACATCCCGACAAAAGTGATGCCCTCCGGACATTAACAGTTAATGTGCGGTGAAATAGCCTAATATTAAAGGACCAAAACTGAGCTGTCAGCGAGAAAACGGGAAGGCTGAGGTCTGCTGCTCTTTGTAGGACGTGGACAGTCTGCCGACTTCTCCTCACACGTTACACTGCCCCCCACCCCCTACTCACGTACACACACTTTCAGTCCTATCCCTTCAACTTGAAGCCTTTTCTCTTTCTCTCCTTCCTCTCCTCTCACTCCTTCCTTTCTCATAGTCAAATCGATTCATTCAGAAATGTAGGTCTCTCATATTCTGCATGGAGATTAAGGAAGACTACTCGTAACAGGCTTTGATTTCATGAGTCGTTATCTTATTGTAGTGTGTGTATGTGTATGTATGTATGTGTGTGTGTGTGTGTGTGTGTGTTTTAACGTTTATTGATTCCAATTTCTCTTGTTTTAGACCACTTTTTTTTTTTTTAAATGCAGTGTCTTTACTTATCACGTCTTTTATCCTCTGCCCATAATTTTTGCAATCTGATGACCTTCATTGTCAATTGTCCCAGTGCAAAAACTTCTGTAGGTAAATTTTTCATAAATTAATATTTTTCTGTTTTTTTCATCCTTTTTTTTTAACAACTTCATCAAAAATACCAAACATTCAATCATCTTTTGGATTTTTAGCCCTTTCAATTCCAGTGTAAACGTTTGAAATACTGTCTCATTCATTAAAAAAAAAAAAAAAAAAAAAAGGAAAAAGAAAAAAACTAAATTGAAAAAAAATCAATTGGTTTCCATACATTTTAAAGGGGTCATCAATTGCACCTTTTTAAGTTAAAACATGTGCACTGGTGGAAGTGTTAACATCCCCAGAAGTCTTTCTTTTGAAGACATGTGAGTTTTTCTGTCAGGGTGCTTTGTTTGCAGCAAAACTGTCCACAAGGCTGAAGTCTAGCAAACACGTTTTTTTTTTTATTTGCCCCCGGGATTTTGTCATACTGGGTAGCTAATTGCATAAACCCACCCTGTTCTAGGCCTAAACACACCCCTCCTCTACACCTTAAAACACCTGCAGGGCCTTCCTTAGTTGGCATTATCAACACACTGTGCAAAGATATGGAAACAGCATCCCATGTCCACTGCATGGTTGTCTGTTGCCAAAACTAACACCGGAATGTTTATTCTCTCCCTTCATCAACGGACCAAACTAGCAGGGACAGATGGATTACAATATTTTTTGCTGATAATGCACCTGCATCTCTGCTGGCTGCAGCTGCTTGTGCCAAACATTTTGCAAACATTTGGGAAAATACCAGGTGAAGTTGGCATCAACCCTGGAAAAAGGGGCATTTGCAACTTTAAGCGGCTCACCATCAATGCAGTCGGTAAGTTTTGCTACTGATATAAAGTTATTTTTTGCCGTGACTGAGATGTGACTTAACCTGATGCAGATAATGCTAATGCTAATGCTAATGCTAACGGGACAAGCCTAAATGTTTAACCTCCTGCTGTGAATAAAATGAGCCCCATATTTTATTTTCTTGTATCTATGTACGTAATAGTTTGTAAAAGACTAGCTGTTAATGTTTTTAGCATCGGACGCACCGGGCCCGCCACCCCTTCCGGCACTGGACTTCCAGTGACCAATCGGCGCACACCTCATTAACATTATTTAAACTAACATCTGTATTTATCAAAATCTCACATTAAATCTCACGAGAAAAGTTTTGTTATGAATAAATGGTCAAAACAAGCACTTTTTAAACATTTTTTGGTTTAGTGAGTTTTTAAACAATTATTTAAAAACCCTGAGAGGACAGTGAAGACATTAAAAAAAAGACCAGGTTATGACTACTTTAAAATGACAAGCCTATAAAAAGGGGGGGGGGTGAAAAAATATTGATGCATAACGATTTCACTGCAGTTTTTGTGTGCAGACACTTTTGGCCACAAATGTCACCAGCAGGTTTTTTAGTATGCACAGATGTAGGACCACACAAGCAGGATGTATGTACACTCTCAAAAGACATGTCAGCCTCAATCTGCACAGCCAGGTCCTTATAACAGCAGCCCGGCTATTAAGCTTGTATTTTGTTAGTCGTGTCACTGTAAGTAGCATACACACAGGAATTTGGGTTTGCTTCTATTCATTAATAAATCTTTGATTTAGATTGCATTATGTGTCTCAACAGGTTGGACAGCCACCTACACTTTCAATATGTATAATTATCATTTGAATTAAGGTTTGTTTTTGTATATCCGCTAGTTTTGTCATGAATTCAAAATTTTCTTGTATATTGTTGTAAATCAAACATTCTTAATTTTCAAAACTTGCTTATTCTTAAAAAAGGATAGACATAGCCAACCCTTTATTTCATTCAGGCATCACAGTAAACATCTTGATCTCAAAAGGGGTTGTAGATGTTCAATTGTCCAATTGTGGTTCAATAAAATTTCTCACAGAACCTCATAGTTTTACACCTGTGAAAGCTTCTCCCAGAAGGTAATTGAGAGAATAATCTATGAGAGCAATGGGTAGAATCCTAGAAAATGTCCTTTGCCCCACATATGTTGTTGATCTATGTCCCCAACAGGTGGCAGTGAGACTCCAGCAATTCTCTCAGTATGCCTCACCACTCCGTTTGATGCCACTGCTCACATGCTACAGAGAGATGCTGCTGGTTAGCACACTCTCCGTGATGCTTTTGCAGAGCATGAGGAGATCTAATGGACTGAGATGAGTGTTTCTTCATCAAACTTTCATAGAATATGAACATGCTGGTTAACTTTTTTGACAATGCAAGAAGTGCACAGGAATCAAATGAGGTTATCAGTCACCTAACAGGACCTACAAAAGTTAAAAATTCTGCATCATCTTCACAGCCCCATCTTTGATGGTAATGGTGACGTACATGGGCCAGTTCCTTCTGAAGCTGATAAACATTTTACCATTCTGTCTTGTTTTATTATTCCAAAACAGTACAAAAAAGAGAAAAAAATTGTTTTTGTTTCTTTATTTTGTTAAAGTATAACAAATTGACATGTTTGATGTCTGCCTCTTGAGTATTATAGTCTTTAGAATTTTCCTCTTCATTTGTATTTTCATTGCTGAAAATGACATGTTTTATGGTATGGATGTGACTCATAGGTTACACTCAAGATAACCTCTTAGAGGAGATGTCTACGATCTGGTTGCCATCAGACTGTTCGCTTAGTTAAACAGAAGAAAGCAAAATGTACCTGCTCACACACATCTGATAAGTCCATCACAGGAAAAATAAACTTTTACACACAACTGCTTTGCTGGATCAACTTAAGAGTTCAAGTGACAAATTTTGTGATATCAATAAGAACTTTATCAGATTACTTATAGAAAACAAAATGTTATCTGTGTCCTCAGAGTTTAGCACTAGTAATGCCACAACAGACGTTTTCCACTCTATAAGTTTCACTTTTACTTTACTTTAACACTGGCTTTCTAATTCTAACTAATTGGAGTTTACTTTGGCTTCTTATTGTGATTCTTATTTAATTTTTTTAATTTATTTTATTTGTATTTCATCTGTATCTGTTGACTGCAGTTTTTATTGTGAAGTGATTTGGTCAGTTAAAGTTGTATAAATGGAAAAAACTGAATTAAACTGAACTGTCATGGTGGAAATGTGCTCCAGTAAAATTGTTGTAAACCATTAACTAACTCTTCTGTGCTTGTCAGTTCATTGGGGATGAGTTTGTGTGCAATGCTATACTGTCCCCTAGTGTTGTATGGTTGTATGGAAATGGTCCGTTTCCCAGTTGCCTTTACACTTTTTTCTCATTGAGCCGATCTAGCAAAACAGTGCTGAGATCAGATTTAATTAAAATAGCCTGAAGCACATCACCCAGTGAACTTAAGATCTACATTCAGCAAACTGTGACAGTTTTTAATATCCAAATTACACAACCCACCGATCAATGCTGACGATAACTGCTGACTTAGACTAATTCAATATCCCCTCCACTGATACCAGTCAACAGCAAATGTTCAACTTTGACTGTAACTCACAGAATGGAAAAACCACAACAATGGAGAGAAAGAGCGCTGTTTGAGTGCTTGAAAATCAAATGCGTCAGTGAGCAGTTTGAGTCAGGACAAAGTCAGGAGAAAATCCAGTGGAGTCTGCTGAAATGTGGCAGCAAGCCAAGCAACTCAAGTGCCAACTCTGCACAGCTGTAATGGAGCCAACCCTGGAGGGACAAGAGTTATATGCCATTAAATCAGTCTCACATCCAGCTGACGTCCCAGCTTCTTTTCTGTAATCAGCAGAGACCCAGAAAACAGTTGATGTTGTCTGTCAGCATGTGTCGCAGTAACTATTTTTTAGGAAAAAAAAATGAAACGGAACAAATTTTTGTGTGTTGCCAAATAGCAGATCTAAAATCTTTGACAGAAAAAGAAAACCTGCTTGTGGAGTGTTTAACTAAACTGTTTTACCCTAACTAAAAAGTAATAAGGTAATAGTGTTGCAAGCACAAATAAATGTAAAAAAAAATCTATCAACTCAAGTTCTATTGTCAACATTATAATGCTGCATCAGAAAGCTCTCCATTTTAGCAAATTTTCAAATTGGATTTTTTTTTTTTTTTTTTTATATGAAATCACATTTATATTGTCTAGTGTGTATGAATGATTATTCAAAACTAAGCACAAAAAAGGGAAAAAAAGAAAAGTAAATTTGTGCTACATTGATTAATTTTCCCTTTTAATATTAAGAATTTGTGTTTAATTATATACAATTCTAAAGCCTGATTAGTTACCTTGACAACATATGTGATGGCCATTGCCCATCAGATTACCCCCAGAATTTGGGAGATGACTGGAATCCAGAGAGTCCAGTAAATTTCACTGGACACTTGCAATATCCGCTTGGTCAATTTGCCAGATGACCAAAACAATCATATGGGTTGAATTTCAAACCTTTTGTTGCAGATTGGGATGCTATGCATCACACACATTATCGTGCAATTTGACCAATTTGAGTTTTGGGTCTGTAATTCAATTTTTCCAGAATATTTGGAATGAGTAGAACCGAAGTTTAAAAAAATGATCGATCGAAAATTGATTGCTCTACCTGTTCAAAATGTTCATTTAAACAGGAAGCAATAATTGCATCTAAAGAATGTATATTTGTTTTCAAAACATTACTTTCAGCATTGTCAGATAAATTTGAGCATTTTTAAAATTACATTCTGTGTTGTAATTGCCAATATTGAGCAAGCAACATCATTGCAAAACCAGTATATGAATGTAAACAGAAAGGTGAGAAAGGCACAGTGTCAACCTTTTTCTCTCAGAGACATATATCAGACAGCTGTTCCTTTTAAAAGCATCCAACTTTATTCAGGGCTTTATGCAAAAGGTCAGCTAAACAGTAAAACTGTGGCAGTTTCATAAACAACACCCCCACAAAAATGATAATGATTAGAAATAGTTAAAAGCAAAAGAAATCTGAAAACAACATCAAAGACTATTGATCTTTTCATCTGTGTTCTCTTTGTGTCCACATCTCCAATGGTCATCTGCTTTTTCACCTCTATTTCTACTCTATCTTCTTTTAGCATCTCTGTTACCCCACATAAATGGCCAATGGGTGGGGTAGGGGGTAATCGGACACCCAGTCCAGCCGCCACTTAACTTCAGCAAATATCAGTGATTGGCCCTTGGTCACCATGGCGGTGACATTGGCTGTGGGTTCTGAAGGTAGGACATCACTACTGCAGAGATGGACAGCCTGGAAACAAACAGAAAGAAAATGGAAAAAGTCAAATAAATATTGGGATTTTATTTTCACATCAGCTTAATATTATGATATAAAATTAATTTCCTTTTTTGTAGTACTGAGGTTATTTTACTGTAAGTACAGTAAAGGAAAGGGAAACTTCAACTTGCCTGAAGTCATAAAAAGCATCTTTTAGGTCAACTTGTCTAAAATTATTTGAAGGAAACTTTGCCCTGATAACCTCAATGACACCCTGACCATCCAAAACACTTATCATGTACATGCCCTGACCTTTTTTTTTTCTTTTAATAGCACAGGGATACATGAATCATATCTTGGCTATTGACCAGCGTCCTAAAGCTGGCCTTGAACCAGCTTCTACACTCATTCACTTTTATTAGATCATATATACACACACATGGCTGAAATACTGAGTTTGTTGCCCTACATAATTTGCTGTGCTAAACATTTTGCGTTACTAAGCAATGAGTGCATTTAGCTTGTCTTTAATAGAACCTCATCTAGACAATGGATAAGAAGGTTTTTCCTCATTGTAAATCTGTCTGGGAAGCCCTACTTTAGTGCTTTTTTACAAGCAAATGATGCCCCCAGAGAGGTCACGCAGTTAAAAGCTTTTGAATATTGGCTTGTCTAAAGTCTCCACAAGCAAGGTCTAACTTGCACTTTTAAAACTCCAAACTGCTAGATGCTAGCGCAAACACGTGCTTCTCTCATTGGCCCTCTTCTTTAAAAGCTGCAAAAGAAATATCAAATATTTTGGTTTTAATGTTCACCCCTCTTAGGTAAATATAACTTAAAAGCAAAACTGTCTGTCAATGCTGAAAAGGACGGGGTATACATTCAAACATACAACTGTGGACAGTCTGAGCAAAACATTATGTTTGGTGTCTTATTTCAGTGTGCCCTACACTTTCAAAAATCAGAGTAGACACATTTTATGTACTCACATGAAGCTGCTCATCATCTGTTTGGTATCCTCTGAGCTTCTGGAGTTAGCAAAGCTGATAAAAGAGCAATAGACTGCAATCCAGGCACACCACTTCAGCTGAAACGCAAAAACACAAGTTAGATTTATTTATTTCTGTATCCTGAAACACTTGTCATTTTAATTGGATAAATATTTCTTTTAGGACAGACAGACAACATATAAGCTGAGGTGAATAAAGGCCAGAAATAAAGTTTGCTTAATAGCATGGATGGATACTTAACATGCCATAAACACAAAACAACACATTTACGTTTAAAAAAAAAAAAAGAGTTTTTAATAAATAATTTTTTGTCAAGCACATAAGTACGCATAACATAGCACAGTAGTTCTGTCAGTATTGTCCTCGTCTTAATTTTTCTTTGTCGAATGAATTGACCTATTTAATGGACGGTAAATCTATTTGTGAAGAATTACATATTAGCTGTAAAAAAAAAAAAAAAAAAAAGAAAATTTTATAAAAAACAAATATGTCCTACAACACTTAAAATGCAACTGCCTTGTTATCTATCACATCATTTGTGCTGAAAGTCAGCAGCTGCCCTTTATCTGAAAGGTAACTTTACTTTTAATCTTCTAAATGGAACGATAGACACAGACCGAGCTCTACCCTTCAGGAGAAAAATCTCTCATGTGAATGTACATACACCAGAAGTAAAGGGCAGAAACAGTAAGCTTTAGTACGAAGATGTGTGTGTGTGTGTTGGCAACCTTAAGCATCAATCCACACATGCTGAAGATCATGCCAAGTAGGTTCATGTAGTCAGGAGTGGGGTCCTCCAGTGTGGGGTTAGTCTCTGTGCTGGGGGGCTTGTACCTGTCACAACACATGTACATATAACTAACATAAAATTCATTATGAACTTTTCAATAATCAGTTCACTGGTTGCATTGTACTTTTACAAAGCTGTATTACAGTCAGGATTAGCTGTAGAAATGACAGCAGCCCTTAATCAAAGGTAAATTCTGACAACTATCTGGAGTATTGAGACATCATTTTACATGCTTGTACCCTAGAATATTCACAAATTTGCAGCATTTGTCTTTGTACCTGTTTATTAAATCCTTATTGTATTAAACAATAAAGGGGATAGTCTTATACAATGAGTGTGTCAAGTCTGAAAAGAACAGGCAGTCTTACCTAGACAAAAAATGACAAATGCTAATTATTAAAGAAATGGATCAACGTATTTGATTAAACATGAACAGTCTGACAACCAGAATAGTCGAATAACACACACACACAGTCAACAAAACATCACTCAATATTCATCTTAATCATGTGAAGGTTTTTCAGCTAAGTCTTAAACACTTTGGTGCCGCTAATCCCATTTGAGGGTACTAATGACTAATGAAGGCTAGCTACCTGCTAGCCGCCGCATTTCCTGACTATCTTATTCTCTCAGGTAAAAATTAGTAGTTGTTTTTTTTTTTTTTAAATCAATATACCTTAAAATTTTATTTTGCCTCCTCGGATCTCCCATATTGTTGGAGGACATGTTTCACTAAGAAATCCTCTTACTAAATTGTAAGAGGGGGAAATATAACCCTTGAGATAGGTACAGCTGAAAGTCTCTTCGTAAAAGAAAAAAATGGGGGACACATGTTTCCGGTTAATTAAAAAATAAAAGTTTACGGTACGCTGTAGACTGAACTTTAAAATGGAAATGTGATTTTGAACTTTTATTTTGACAGGAAACTGGAATCCCAGAGTGCATTGCGTACGCAAGCTAGCTAAAAACACGAGTAAAATAAGAGAAGTGACCGGTGGCTAGTTAGTTAAACGGGATAAATGTACTTATTTTTGTGGTTAAACAACGAATTTAAATGTCCCTGAAGTATTTCTGTTAAAAATTATCCAGGTGAGCTTTGACGTTAAATATTACATTGACTAAAAGAAGCTAGGTAAATGCAATATTGTTTATAAATTTTAGGTATAAATGTTGTCTTTTTAATTTTGTCAATTTTTTTTTTTTTTTTTTTTTTTTTTAAATTATGTAGCTTTTTTAATACTAAAAAATAAATAAATAAAAAATACGAAACTTCCCATAATTCTCTCATGTCAAGAACTATATCTAACATTTGTTTATGGCGATGTTTTATCACTCAGGCGATGTGATGTCGTTTCCGCAACCCAAACCTCAGGCTCCTCAGCTTCCTCAACATCTCCTCAGGACCATTGACTGTAAACAAGGAGCTGTTAGGGCTGTTCGGTTCAATGGTAATATTCTTAATCATTCTCTATTTTATTTAAGTTTTGGTTCAGCGCAAAAATAGTACAAGGTTGAGTATGTTGTTGCATTATTATGGGACACACGCCATGTAAACCCTTAGTTGATATAGAACAAATTTCCAAAGATCATAACTGATGCTGTCTCATATCTGTCTTCATTTTTGGTCAGCTGATGGAGACTACCTGCTGTCTTGCGGGAGTGACAAATCCTTAAAGTTGTGGAGTGTGATTCGAGGGACCTTGCTGAAGACATATAGTGGTCATGGATATGAGGTGCTGGATGCTGACGGGTAACATAATTGTCACATTTCCTCTACAGTATCCCAGAAATTATTACTTTGTAAATCAAAATTGTCAAAAGATAATGAAGACCATTTAAAATCCTGAAAAGAAGAGATAAAAATATATAGATGAAGTTACTGAAAAATGTAAACTGTATTAACCAAAAATTATTTACCAATGAATCTGTAATATCATATGTTTCAATTAAATTCCTTTTTGTACCTTATTATTTTTCTATATATTCTTTAAATACTGCAAAACAACAACGAGCTATACAAGTAATGCACAAAGTGCTTCCACTACATAGAATAACAGACATCTTTTTCATTGGCTACCTTCACAGTTCATATGACAACAGCCAGGTTTGCTCCTGTAGTTCTGACAAGACAGTGATTCTGTGGGATGTCGCCACAGGGCAGGTCACACGCAAGCTCAGAGGACATGCTGGGGTTAGTTCTGCTGTTTCTGGCTCTGTGTTTTCATGCCATTTTATAGAAAAACTTTTTTATATATTTATGTGCAATTCCATATTGCTGTTTTAATTTGATCCCTTATTTGAGCTCATTTGCCTCTTACATTCCCTTTTTCTTTCAATAGAAAGTTAATTGTGTGCAGTTCAATGAGGAAGCAACAGTAATTCTGTCTGGTAAGTCATCACTTGTAATGAGAAATGTATACAAGGGATAATGGATTATTATAGATACTGTATGTGTCCATTACTTTGTGAATTTTGTAGCTTCTGTGTGGCATATGTTCAGTGTGGATGAAAATATAATCTGAATTACATTTTTTCTTCAATGTGTTCTGTGTTCTTCGCATGCATTGTTTGGTCTTCAATCAACTAGGATCCATCGATGGGACAGTACGGTGCTGGGATACCAGATCCAGAAGATTCGAGCCAATCCAAGTTCTAGATGAAGCACGTGACAGCATTAGCAGCCTCAGAGTGGCCCAACATGAGCTGCTGACTGGGTCAGTAAAGTATGATGCTCCAGATGTTTCGATCAACAGTGTATATATTACTTTTGTCTCCTTATTCAAGCTACAGGACTTTAAAACTAAGACAAATCAGTAGTTTTCTTCACTTCACTACAATTTGGGCTGATTTGATTTATAATGTTCTTGGTTATTAAGGTCTGTGGATGGCAGAGTTAGGCGGTATGATCTGAGAATGGGACAACTACATGTAGACTTCATTAGCAGTAAGTAATCTCTTCTTTTTTTACACAATACTGTTTCAGCATTTATGAAATAATAACAATAACTACTGAACGCATTATTGGTAGCAGTAGCAGAAGTAGCTGTTCTTTTATTGTTATGAGAATAAGCCTGAATAATGCCAGAAATGCAGAACAATGTACAAAAAATGTTTCTGTATGTATCTTTCAGGTCCCATCACATGTGTGTGCTTCAGTCAAGATGGTCAGTGTACATTGAGCTCCAGTTTAGATTCAACGGTCAGATTACTGGACAAGAGCACTGGTGAAATGCTGGGAGAGTAAGTCCAGACCAGTTTTAGTTATAGTGTAGCATTGTCCTAATTTAGCTTCATGAGATAGTCAACTAATTCGAAAGGTTTTGTTTATACAAGTGTTTTTTTCCTTAAATAAAGCATCTAGTAATTAGGAGCAAAGTGTCAAAGTTATTTTAAAGAATAGTGTCACACCAAATAAGTACTAAAGTTGTGGTAAAAAAGCAAACACTTTTAAGTGAAATCGTTTTAGTAGCCCTTTACTCAAACCAGAAATAAACAATAAGATGGGTCAAGGATTTTCAGGAAGTTTATGTTAATTTTCTTATGTTCCCTCCCTTGTTCTGTCGGACTGTTATTTGCTTGCATAGGTATTCAGGACACAAAATGAAGGGATACAAGCTGGATTGCTGTTTGTCAAGTAAAGATACTCATGTCTTAAGTTGCTCAGAGGATGGATATGTTTACTGCTGGGATCTGGTGGAGGTAATATGCATTTTGTATTTGATGCAAAACTCTATGATCTAAGAATAAGTCCTGATACATAATGCAAATCTCTTTCCCTTCCAGGGGTCTTTGTCCTTGAAACTGCCAGTGGGGAAAGCAGTTGTCCAGTCATTGTCTTTCCACCCCACAGAGACCCGGCTCCTCACAGCCATGGAGGGGCGTGTTCAAGTGTGGGGGGCAGAGCCAGAGGAGACAGAGGAAGATGCAGTGGTCGCATAGAGTGGCTGAAAATAGTCAAATGTGACTGCTTTATGTTAAAGGACCTTGCTTTCTTTTAGAAGGCAAAGATGCTCTCATCAAACTGATGAACGTGATGCCAATAAAGGTCAAAGATGTTGAGATTGCATGGTGTCTGTTTAAATAAAATTTTCAGTAATGATCTGGTTGAAAAATTGATGCTTTTAATACAAAACCTGGAATAAGCCATGAGAAGCAAATGTTTTTTTTTGTTGTTTTTTTTTTTTTACATTGATGCAACTCCTTTTAATACTGATCTGTATATTTTCATAATGGACTTTTCACACATTGAACTTAGAAATTATCACAGTACAAAATAAGTTATTTGACAAAACCCCCATTGAATAAATAAATAACTTATCTTACATAAATACATTTTCTAAGTTATTGAACTGTTCAAAGTCTTAGCTGTAAAGACCTTCAGTTAGCAGCATTTGTCAAAACACATCGTGTATTTACACAGCCTTGTACAAATCTGTTCGATCATTAACTCCAAAGAAAGATTTTAAATGAAAGTCAGATTATTTACAAATATAAAACGATAGCTGTTGAATTGTGTGTTGAGTTTTACCCTTTCAGTACATAGTCTTGTATTTGGAGAACTCATTGCAGTAATCTTATTCATGTGAATTACAGATGCCACAAAATCTTCATAGGTCCCAGCAGGTCACAAGTTAAAGTCAAAACTGCCCTGGTTTTCCCCCTTAAGTTGCAGGGAATATAGCTTAATGTAGTTTTTCAGTTTTTAAATTCCCTTTCAAAATAATTATGCATTCACAAGTATCTTCAGTTGTTCCCCCATCTCCTCATATTCCCCCTATGTCCATCTCCAAGCAGAAGATTAACCCACACAGCTGCAGCCAGAAGCTGATAGTTTCTCTACTTTGTGCCAGCGATGCGAATTGTCAAGGAAGGCCATGTCTTCATGGTGGGTTGGCCTGCAGCAGGGTGCATTGTGCCACTGTTCCCCAGGTGGTGGGTTTGGGAGCACTCCGCTGAGTAGGAGGTTAGTGAGAGTAAGGTCGTGGTTGGAGCGAACATGAGGACAAGTTCCGCTGCAGTACTTAAACAAGACAGCCTCGTCTGAGTCATAGCCTAGTCCCAGGTCTCGAACCTGCAGCAGGATGGACCGCAGTTGACAATGGGAGCTGAGAGTTGAGCGACGTTTCCTGGGCGAGTTTTCATCTGTATCGAAAGAAGATGGCCCAACTCCAGACGCTTCTTTCTGGCTGTCTTCTACAGCTGAATGTCTGTTTCTTCTGTCTCCGTCCACAGTTTTGGGAGTTGATGCTGTTTCTTGTTTCTGACCTGGAAAAGACAAGTTTTGTTAATAAATGTAATGTGCAAAATTTCAGGTATATTTACGCTGTCCTTAAAGAGATAGGTCATGACCCCCCCGTTCACTTACTAATCAATGATCTCAGCCAGTGGCCTTCTCCCTCCTGGATGCAAAAGAAAATCACAAAGAGCTTCAGCAGAGACCTCATGGTTCAAGTCTGTGCTTCGTCTTTTGCTATCCCGTAAAATGAACAAGACACTTTCGTGTTTGTATGTCTGTGAATGTCTGCAGGTGTGTATGATGCTTAAGATGCAGTACAGTCACAACCTCCAATATATAGCCCTCTGAGATGAAGGGGGGTGAAGAGATGAGATGAGGAGGTGCAGCGGGGAGACAGACACTAACCCGTTACTTGCCAACTGACAATCCCACTCACCTGAGCCTGACAGGGAGCGTAGGAGGGCAGGCGGGCGCTTGACCCAGAATTTGTCCTGTTTGGAATTATCTAATTGATGTAAATCACCGATTTATTGTTGAGTTTCCCCCAGATGTTTTCCAGAAGATGCTGGCCCCAAACAATTTAGTTTCCTCACAAGTCTGAGGTTCTTATAAAGCTACTAAGAAGTGGACAGTGATGTTCCCATGATGATCTGAGAAGAATGTGTTGCATGTGAGTCAGCATATATGTAAAGGAATGTTTGAAAGGCACACAGCCAAGAGATACAGTCATGGAGTGAACTTCACTCATATGTAAACTTAAAACTCATCCATGTAGGAAATGTAAAAGAACAACCTTATAAAATGACCAGTTGAGTCATTGTGAACCCTGTTGAAGTCTGATTTTTGTGACAGATTCCACATTACATGTTAAATCTGAGTGTTAGAGCAAAATATTTAAACTTTAAGTCACCAAAAACAAAGAAAAAGTTATAATTTGAGCAAAACAGGGCCTGCTTCAGCAGACATTCCATAATGGGTGACTTGACTTAAGCTGGTCCATAAATTAAGGGATTTCATTAGCAATGTGCTGCTGACATGTAGAATATGTAGAATATGCATTATGTAATGATTATAGGGCCCAAACAGTCAGTCAATGGAATTTGAAGATTGAAAGAAAGTGCATATTTGGATCCTGTCTCTATCATCCAGGTGCAGGGCAAACACCTCAGTGCTCCTGATTTGACAGCTGATGTTATTCAGGATTATTTGTGAAATGCTTAAATGTACCCCCTTCACAAAGCAGATTTATTTTTATATTTATTATTTTGATATTTAATTTAATTACTTGAATGTTAAATGAACCACATTAATAGACCACATTATGTCCTGTTAAAGTTCCATGGTTCCTTTACATGTGTTTTTCATTTATACACTCCCACAAACTCTTACACAGCACTTCTTTTTCTATACATGCCTTGCTCCTTGTTTTCTGCAGTCACACATCAATGTGCATTTCAGAAAAAAATGTAAGTTTTACCTTTCAGTGGAAGAGATTTGGATGAGAACACCAACTTTCCTAATGGAAAGTAACTCCATTACCATCCTTACTTTGAAAGAAAAGCACTTTTTAAGAAGGACAGTCTCTCGTCTCATACTTGGGGGCCAGGTTCTTGGCAGGGTCTGAGAGCCGTTGCTCTGCTGCCATGGATGCTCCAACTGTGGCCTTACGTCCTTATGGGTGGTGAATGATTCTATTGTGATGGGCTCCATGATGCTCTATGGTGGCCACTGCTTGCCTGGTGCATGCAGACATCCATCTGCTTCCCAATACTGGAACAAATGCAGTTGCATTTGCAAGATCACTTAAAGCAACTTATCTCTCATACTTAAATCCTTATTATTTCTCTGGGTGTTTTTCTGTATTTTATTATTTTCACTGCTGTGTTTTCTGACAGAAACTAGGACCTCTGTTTGTAGTGGCCGGTTGTCATTTTTATATTTCTGTTTATGATTGTTTTCTGTGTTTGATATCAGTCTCCTCTTTCCACTTTTTACTCTCCTTCTATTTTGTTTACTTCACTTTTGCAGTCCCATCTGTTAAATCCAGTTTAATATGTGAATTCAGCTAAAACAAAAAAAAAACCCAAAAAGAAAAAAAACAACAACAATAGCACTTAAGTACAGGAATACCTAAGTATCAAGAAGAGCCTTATATCCGTAAAACTGCTCTTAAAAAGAAACAAAACCTAGAGGTAGAAAATGACGGAAGACATAGATGGAAACAGCAAATGTAACTTGTACATCCCGATAACATTTCCACACTTTATTTTAGTACATTTGAATATATACATGTATTAACTTTCAATGCATTTTCATCAATGTCACTGTGTATTAGTAACAGGGTTAACAATGAAAAACAGAAACAGATAACTGAGGAATAAAACATAATATTGGATAAAATTAAATAATTTTGAGTTTTCTATTTATCTATATATCTACGTATCTATTTATCTATCTATCTATCTATCTATCTATCTATCTATCTATCTATCTATCTATCTATCTATCTATCTATCTATCTATCTATCTTTCTCTCTCTATATATATATAAAACTTGATGAGAACATCATATGTGATTACCTTGCCTTATTTTGGAAAGCCCATACTCTACATACTCATCCATATGTTAAATATTTAGTTAGAACTGACTAAAAACAGTGAAGCAAACGCGGTGGATTCTGATGATATTAATAGCTGTTAGATTCCACAGAGCTCCATTTGAGTCTGACAAACATATTTTTAAAGACAGTTTGGATTTCCTTTCATTTGTGCAGAGAACAACCTCACGAAAGGGCAGAGGACCTGACACATTCCTTCCACTTCTAAAGGAGACAGGAGGATGGAGGTAGAGTGACAGATAAAAGACAGTGGGAAAGCAGGGGAGGTGGTGGGAGAGTTACAGTGGAGATAAAGCAATCCTTCTGGATTATGGCTTGAGTGACCAGTCTGGAATTCAGTATTGTCAGAAGACAGTAATGGAAAGTACGTGGCATTTCTTCCTGTAACAGAAAGCATATGTAAAATAGTAGACACTAAATGTTGACATTTTTATTTTATACAGTGGTCAATCTGGTTGGTCACAATTACAGTGAAGTATCATTTAAAAGGATTGTGCTTCTGGGGTTTGAGCAGCATAGTTAAACATATGGTAAGGCCCCTAGAAAGGGTGCCAAAGTGCCTGGCAATATTTGCTCTTTTGAGCTTGAAGTGCTACCAAATGTGTGCCAGTCACAGATGTATGACTGGCACCTGATTGGTTCCTAAATGATCGTTAAACCTGTCAGAATGAGATTTTGGAGCTGGTGGCGATCCTTTATTTCAAGAATCTAGGACTAACTCCATCATCAAAGATGGCAATGCCCTGTTCAGATAAAGTTTTCATGGATTTTCCACATATTTTGGATGTCCTTGACAGAATAAAACAAATAAAGTGTAAAAATGGCCAATTTTAAGTTGTGTATTTCTTGTTACTATGGGGCAGTGCCATCATTCAATAAACCATTTATGTAATCAGCCATGTTGATATTTATATAGTAAATGGAAAATCTGTCAAACTTAAATTTCCTGCTTTTTTTTTTTTTTTTTTAAAGTTTATTTTGTTGCTTAATGAGACTTTCATTATTGGAAATTAAATTAAATATTTAAATGCACAAACCAAATCACTCAGTTTAGAACGGTGTTATAGATTGCTGAGAACAGTTTTTGATTCTGATTTTTTTAAATTGTGGTATTTGTCTGACATCTGGGCTTTGATGAGGTTCTCCCACCCCACTCCCCAAAGGGAGAAATTCTCAAAGGGAAAAGTTACTGTTCCTACTTCTTTCTCCTCTCTGCATTCCTGGACATTCAGCCTTAAAACCTCATGATGCAGACACATACATCAAAAATACATTTCCGTAAAGCTGTATGGCTCCATTCACATCTGTGCTTTCAAATATATGACCTACTTTGATGAACCTTTGGATGGTTTTCTGTACTGGTTTTGAAATTTGTACCTCCATTAAGTAACAGTGTGTATATACAGTCTACAATACAGACCTACAATGTACAATCACATCATTCCCATTTATCATACAATAAAGGAGTCTGTAAGCATATATTTAAAACCATTTCCATTTTAGATAAGGCTAAAATGTATAGCTGTGGCTTTAATTTTTTTTAACCATTGCTGTCAGGCTGTGTTTTTTGTTCAGCCACAGGCAAACTGCTGAAGTGTGACCCTAGGCTGGACTCAATGTGTTCTGAGTTAAGATAAAAATGGATTTCACTAGTTATTTTTACTGGGAATGGTAAGGTTATAAATAAGCTTGGCAGCTTAAGCAAGTACTTAATTTTTTATGCTAGTGTTACTGTAAGCAAGCAACCACTTTGTTTTGCAGAGGGGTCACCTCTGCTTAACGTTTCCTTAAGATGCGTTCAGGTGTCAGTATCCATGTAGGAAGTTCTGAAAATAGTAGATGTTACAGGATTGGTTATTTTCAGATTCTATGAATACTAATATTAAAGATATGCTTTGCATTCCTCGGTGAGTTGGTTAGACAGTCAGTCCATATAGGGTTTGTCTGAACCGAGTAGGACAGGAATGTAGGGAGAAGCCTTCCTGTAAGTGAAAATATTTGAAGAGGATTTAGACTTGGAATCTCAAACTTGCGGAGCAGCTCCTGTTTACGCTGTATATCAGTTTGAGCTGAAGATGCGTCGACCGTTTGTCATCAAGGCACAAGAATGTGCAGATTTTCCTTCTGTTCTAACAGTGAAGCAGGTGATTTGTCAAACACACATTCATGGTTAGAGGGAATACCTTGATCTCAGTGTAGGCGACAGTGGTTGCATGTCGTGTTTTGTAATGACACATGCATTTTTATACCAATTTTGTAAGAAAGTATAACACTGATAATGTCCTCTCAAATATTATAGTTAACCATTTTATTTCAAATTCCTGATAAATAATCTGCTTTATTCAAAGTTGTGAATATTTGATGGTCTAATTTTTCCAAAGAAAAATAAAAGATATTGTCTATGGTGCCGTGTTTGGTCCTAGTCAATTTAAAACTGAACACGTAAATTTTGCATAAAATGTAAGGAAATTGATGTTTAGTCAGTTATTTTTTGTCGTAACAATGCTTCTTGTTAACAATCGTTTACTGTAGAAAAACCTACTTATTTCCCTTTAACAGGTGCCACAATTTTATGGAAAATGCATTTGTGTGATGAGTAGTAAGAGTTCAGTATGTGGATTATGCCCATGAAAAACTTGCCAAGTCATCTCTGCCAATACCAACCTTTTTTTTTCCTGAAAATGCATTTAACCAACAAGGTAGTTCCACATAAAAAAAAAATAATTTTCCAACTTAAAAAGATGTATCAATGCAGCCAAGTGCATTGATACATGAATAATTGAATAAGCACAAATTCCCTCAGCATTTGTGCTGTATTTAGTTGGCAAATATGGTGTAAATGTCCTGTATCTGTGTTTGTAGTTAAATGTAGCTTACAATTGGCAGTTTTTTTTGGTTTGTGATGACAAAGTAATAAGAAGTGTTATTGTTTCTGAAAATGTAGTCATCCAGGTTATGATTTCAAATATTTAATTTAAAAAAACCTTTTTCTTTTTCTGTTTTTTAAACCTGCAACTCTGTCAGTGCAAACAGAACAAGGTTTTCAGATGACAAGTGAAGCAACCTCAACCAAGAAAATGATTTGCCTTGTATTTAAATATTTAGTACACTATTAGTAAAAGTTACCATCAGACAAAGACAAAATTCTCAGTACATCTAAAGACTTAAATATTTTATAATAATTTTGATTGTCATTTTTCATTATCCTGACAAATGAGCTTTTTCATATGAGAATGATCATTTCAGGCCAATTTAAATTCTTAATTCTTTAAAATCAAACTGTAAAACTTGATCCATGTTCCCACACTTTGTACCACAATGCAACATATGGCAGATTATTTCAAACTTCCAAAATAAATACATCTTTATAAACAAACTATGCAGCACACGTTTTATTCAATTGCTGGCAAACATTTTTAATCAACATTCATAAGACAAAGTATTTCTTTTCTTTTGAAAACAAAGGTCACAGACTGTCAATTATTTTCACTATTTCTCCCTTGTGTGGCAGCTAAACAGAAAACTGGAAATAACAGTAGAAGAACTTGATTTAAGGGCCCTGGCCGTATAATTGCTCCCATCATTTGTGCATTAACAATGATGTCATTCTTAACTTAAAGCAATTTCTCACAAAGACTTCAACATGACTCAGCCAACCAGATAAAAAAAAGAAACCATGAACTTTATAGGGGGCAAACAATGACATTTTTTTTTAATGTATATTAGGAATGAACATATAAATGTTCTTTAAAGTGCTTTCTGGGCTCCAACACTGGCATTAATTTCTTCTTTGGACTACATTGTTAAAGATGTCGTCAGAGTATTACTGAGTCCATGTGTTTTTACAGCTGGACAGCAAAGCAAGGAAGAATCCTGCAGGAGTGACACCAACTCAACAGGACCAGGTTGGCCTGGGTTCTGTTGTGAGGATTCTCTGACAGCTTGAGGCATCTTTTTTCTCCTGTAGATCATAGCCTTGGTTTCGTTGAAGCCACTTAACCGAGAGGCAAGTGACCTTTTAGGCCTAGACGCCTTGAGTTTCTTCCTCTGTGGATCATGAATAACTCTGTGACGATGGAGACTCTGTCTCATGGCAAAGGTTTTCCCACAGCCAGTGTGGGTGCAGGCAAAGGGACGCAGATCTTCATGGAAGGAGTTGATGTGACTCTGCAGGTTAAAAATTGTGGTAAATGACCTTTCACATTCATCTCTGGGGCATTTGAAGACCGTTCTTGTCTCAGAGTGGACTTGCTGATGCTTCTGCAGGAACCAAGAATCCCGGAAGACCTTGCTGCAGTGCTCACACCTATGAACAGTTCTGTGTTGCTCCTTTCTGTGCTTCAATAACTCTGACCAGGTCTTCCCTGTGAAGGTGCAGCCTTCCTCCTTGCAGGGGTATCCTTTGTGCACCTTCTCGTGCCGCTTCAGTTTATTAGGAAACGTGAATCGCATCTGGCAGCCCTCGTAAGTGCACTGGTAAGGGGGTAGCAGAGTATGTTGTTCACACATGTGCAACTTCAGCTGTTTGTTTTTCTTGAACTCCAGGCCACAGTCTTCAAATTTGCAGACGTATTTCTTCTGCTCCTGCGTGTGGACGCGGCCAATGTGTCTGGTCCGGTTTGAATTGGTGGTGAAAGCCTCCTTGCAGTCCTCCACGGTGCATTGAAAAGGCTTCACACCACTGTGGCTGAGTTCATGTCTTGCTAAGTGATAAGGGCTACAGAAGGACTTACCGCAGCCATCGTGCTCACATGGGTAGGGTTTTATTCCCGTGTGTTTACAAAGGTGAGCGTCTAATTTCCATTGTCGGTTATAAGCTGCCAGGCAGTCGGGAAACGAGCAGATATAACGTTTGTGAGGCTCGGTCTTAGTTTCCATTTCCAGCGCACCAAGAAACAAAACCTTTAAGCACAAACTTCGACTCTTCTGCCAGAGCACGTTTTCCGTCCGGACACCGGTGCTTCCCAGTTCCCTCCATCCGCGTCGCACTGACGCCACTTCCTAAGACGACTGGAAACACGTCATCGTTACGCGTCGACGCTGCAAAACATATTTGTAAGTCGATGACATTTTAATATTTTAATAATAATTATTTTGTTGCCTTTTTAGATGTTAAATATTGACTTGCATCTGAAACATTTGCTTGTTCGAAACACGCAGCCTTAAAAAGCAAGCTAACGCTAGCAAGATCAAACTTGTTTACTAGCTAGCTTTTGCTAGTGCTAGCTTGCTTGTTTGTTGCCTTTCACATCTACGACAAAGAAGAAAACACACTTTATTGTGAGCATGTAATTCTGATATGTCTACTCCACATACTATGTGTGTTTCTGGGTATGTTTACTTATGTTAGCATGTTCTATGACGTATCTGTATAATGTTAAGAATATAAGCCATGTTAAATTTTATCAAGAGTTTATGCTTTGTTGTTTAATAACTCCAGCTATGTCAAATCAAAGACTTAAAAACCCAGTCTTTACAACGTGGTATCGGTGACATACCTTAACTTTCTTTATTTGTGTGAAAACAGGATTGACTCAATTACAAGTATAGAGTTCAAGTCTTCACCATGGTAAGCTATGACTTGTACACTTGTGTCTGTCACATTGCGAGTACTTGCACAGCTTGTGGCTTTCTGAGTGAAGAATTTCTTTTACCATTTTCTTGACAGGGTGAAAGAAAAGGAACAAACAAGTACTACCCTCCAGATTTTGATCCAGCCAAGGTTTGTATGATGACAGATCTTCGAATGGCTATTAATTTACCTTACATTTTTTTATGTGCCAACACACAGTTATTCATTTCTTATTTACTTACTTATTATTATGTTTTTATATTTAGCATGGATCCCTCAATGGTTACCATAAAACTCATGCTTTGCGGGAGAGGGCCAGGAAACTGTCCCAGGGTATCCTCATTATCAGGTTCGTACATGACAGAAAAAATGATGAGTTGATGTATATCTATTAATGATTCATGATTATGTTGTTTAGCGTATTGTCTTAAACTATTCT
>NC_136621.1:21274667-21337167 GCF_933228915.1 Telmatherina bonti | reverse complement strand
AAATTCAATCTAAAACACTATAAAGTACTAAAAAAAAACTGTCTGGAGTTGTAGTGATCATGACAATCCATGTTGGATGTTTTACAAGGTTAAAATGAAAATCACCCACATACCAGTCAAGTTCATGGTCTCACTCTTAAACAAGTGTTTGGTTAAGTATTAGAGTGGCATCAGTAGCTTTTTCAACATAACAACCTTTAATATTAACAATACATTAGCATAAAAGGTAACAGGGCAATTAAAATTGTATTTAAAAGCTGTATTTGTCTGATGTTTTGATGCAGTTCTTTTATTAAGAAAAATAAAACTGACCTTACAGTCAATGCAGCTGTGACTGACGGCGACTGCTTGCACATTTTGCCATCAGAAAAAGATCCCTATTGTGTGTATATGTGTATTTATTCATATATAGTTTTCCAACTTCCTTTTTACTCTCTTCCAATATTAACCACCAATTTTAATTTATTTTTACATCTATAGATTTATTTAAAGAAGACAAAATGGAGAACATTTGAATAAGAGTACATTATAACGCTACAGCTTGAAAGAGTTAAATTAATTTTCCCTTTTAAAAAATATGGATTTGGTGTTGACGTGTCCTAAAAAGGACAACAGTAAAAGTGAAAATGTGGATATTCTGTAGTCTGTATTACTGACCTTTGTATTCAATCAAAGGTCAATATCCTTGTAAGCAAGCAATTGTTTGTTTTGTATTGATCAGAAACTTCAGCCTCCACATCCTGGTGACTGCAACTTTGAATGTTATAGATTTTCAAGGGTTTTATTCGTCTTTGACTGCCTCTCTTATCGACACATTTCACTGAAACACCAAGCAGTTAACATGGTTCGGTGGAGGCTACACAATGCTTTATTTCTCATCCTTTTTTGCAGCTCAAATGGACAGCTGTAAGTAATTTTACTTCTCTAGTTGCTGTTGCCTATTTCATTGCTTTATGTCTTGGAATTAACTAAGTAATTAATTCAATACAGATTTCCTATAAATATGTATGAACACATTAAACTATAGGCGGTTACAACTTGTAGCCTCTGACGGCATTTGCTGATATTTCTGTGTCTATTTCCCAGTTTTGGATCATTTGATGACTACCTAAATCGCCACAGGTAAGTATCCAAAAGGACAATTTTATGAAGATTTTTTCCTGGATTTTTCATTTAAAAAAATGTTTAGCCTTTTTTTGTTGTAAAATAAATAATCAGATGCACTGTTTGATATTAAATTATTTTTGCATTCATTTTATGGTCTTGTGTTTATTTAGTCTTTAGCAAACAGCACTGTCTAATGCCTCATATGAATACCTGTTTTTTTCAGTAATATCAAACAAGAGGACATGGTTAGTTATCAAAGAAGGTACGTTGAAATTTATATTTTGCCTTAAAATTAAAAACAAAACTTTGAAGCCAAGCTGTATCACTATTAAGGCAGAATATTCACAGGATAAATTGCATAGATTATTGACAACCCTTTCACTGCTATAACATATTGTTGACTATGTAGAAAATACAGCATTTATACTTACTTTTTATTTAGATTGTTTCGTGTTTAGCTGAACTGCTGTAAAGTAATAGAATCTATTAAGTTTATTTTGACGTGTTTACAGATGTTTATAATTTATGCCTGCATTTTTAGTTTTAATTTATTCTTTTTATCTTCCAGTGTCTCAATGTCTCTTTAAAGCACATTGAAATGGCCTGTTGTTGAAGACAGCTTGCCTACACTTGCAAAAATTTTATTGTTGTAATGTCTTCAAGTGTAACATACATAGTAAAATTGTCTGAAGTCTTCATCTGTCTGATTTTACTATCCTGAAGGTTTGTTCTGCTGGCTCCAGACCTGCTGAGGACAGACAGCCAGGAGAACATCTACTTACTGGCCTATGACTTATCCAGCCCCATCAAAGTCTCAATTTCTATCCTGGACTTCACCAAATCCACCACCCTTCTTGAAGACTCTGTCATACTCAATCCAGGAAATAAATTCCAGGCTCTCAAAACTATACAGGTGACTCTGCTGGCTTGTTGCTTAATTCCTAAAGTTAATATTTATCCAGAAAGATGAACTGCTTATTACACAGTGTTGACTTACTGACCTCAAATCCTTATCAAAGAAATTATGCAGTATGTCTGAATTTAGAGTTGAACTTTTATTTAGTATTTGTCTTTTTCAGAATATTAATGTTTCTAATTCTGAAATTCACCATATTTTATCTTTTTGTGTGATTTGATCCTAGCTGTCATCACATCTCTTAAATCGTCATGAGAAGAAGAACAAGTTTGTGTATCTGAAGGTGAACTTTGGAGATCTTTACACAGAGGAGAAAGCTGTGATGGTTTCCTTTCACTCTGGGTACATCTTTATCCAGACAGACAAGCCCATCTATAACCCTGGAGACAATGGTGAGTATACTATAATAAAATTAAATTATTATTCATGAATAATGTGAATAATCATAAAACCTGCACTATTACGAGAAGCCTTAGAAGTATACGACAAATAATAGACTTTTAGAGTCATGAAGGTTGCACCGTTTTAAAAAGGCAAATTCAAAACAGCTTTATTTTGTTCCAAGATACAACAAATCTTGGTACAATTAGTGTTGTTTAGTTATAATGCAACTACAATCAACTACAGTTCATACCAATCTTCTTTTCCATCCATACCCCCAATCCTGAGCTTGCATGGGGTAAAATCAGTAGCAGATGACATGAGCAAGGGCCTCAGTAAAAGTAGCCTGTTAAACTAGGTTAACTTATATCATCAGAAGTACTGGAAGTTAATCTCTGACAATGTAACAGTTAAAAGTACTTAGTGTGAAATACATGCTTGAATTCATTGTGGATCCCACGACACCTTTTTAATCACTTTAATTGTTTAATCCATTTGAAGTTTGATCTACTATGAAGTTTAATTAATGACCATTCATACTTTTTAATCTAAACTTTGTGAATTAACAACTGATGACAGAGACTCAGCTGAAGAATGAAGTTACGTATCCAACCTTGTTAAACAATGTGCCTCCAAAGAAACTTCACAGTTACGGCATAACAAAATGTGGGTTTTTCATGTTTTTATTCTGGCAACTATGTTTTTGTTAGCAATGCAAAGTTATTTTTTTCTGGTTTTTTATTTCTTTTTCTGATTCACCTAAAAGCCAGTTTCACTGTAATTATATGGTCTATTACATTTTCAAATTTTTATGTTTCAGCTTAAATAAAATAGAAATTCAGTCAACAGAAGAATTGATACATATATATATATATATTTATATATATATATATATATATATATATATTTATATATATATATATGGAGAGAGAGAGAGGGAGAGAGAGAGAGAGAGAGAGAGAGAGAGATAACTTTGCCTGTTCAGTGGAAATTAGGAGAGTCACCCAACAAACTGTATATGTATTTCTATCCTTCAGTTCATGCAATTTTCTAATCTTATAATAGAGCTTCATTTTTCAAATGATTTCTTTTTTTTGTCTTTTCTAACACATATGTTTTTCTCTTGCTGTTCTTGCCAGTTCGATTTAGAGCCTTTGTGTCCTCTCCCTCCTTTAAGGCCTTCGACAGCTCAATTTCTGTAGATATCCAGGTAAATTTCACTTGGTAAACAAATGAATATCTGATTGTCATATGAATGCTGAAATGAAATTCCTGAGACACACGTAATGAGAGGAAATATAATTATCAAGCGATCATGATGACAAACAAATATTTTCCAATAACATTTTAATCAAGTGGATAAGAATTGTCTAATTATTGCCTCTCTGGGAAATGTGGATACATTTTACAATCATTTGTTAATTTCCTATCTATTTGAAAGGTTTTCATTTTGATTTTGTGTTTCAGAATTCAGATGGTGTGGTGGTTAAACAGTTTTTCAGGATCAGAGCTACTGGCGGTGTCTTTGCAAACACATTTACTCTGTCTGAAATTGTCAAGTAAGACTATTATCAATATAATATCAATGATTCTTCTTTGTCAGTAATCTCAGCTCAGCATGATGGGGAACCTGAGATGGAGGTGAAGATTTTCCTCTGAATTTACCCATAGACATCGATGATCACAAACATGTTTATTTTAGACCATCACCAGCTCCAGATTCAGTTGTGCAACATGTGTGCGCACGCAGAGGCACGCTGACGTGCCAAAAATCACTTTACTAAACTCAACTTTCCAATACCAGCATCTAGTCAATACCCACTAAATGTTTAAGATGTACGCCTTCACCTTGTATTCAGTTATAGTGGCATAGCATTGATTTAAGTCTATTTAAATGCTAAAGTTTCAACGTGCATATCACGACTGATGAGATGCGACAAATTTATAAGAGATTTTTGAGAGATTTGGATGGTATATAAAGAACATTTGTTAGCAAAGAAACTGTCAGAAGCTTCTACATGTCTGGACAAAAGTGTCACCTTTGACTGTCATCTTTAGCAAAGTAGTGTTATTTACATGGGATTTTAAAATTTTATTTAATCATGCAGATAGCACTTTATAGAAGGGAAGTTTGTTTTAGTGTGCTTTCTTTAATGTGTCTGAATGTCCCAGTGAAGGAACATGGGCGGTGATTGCAAAGTTTGATGACTGGGAGCAGAACACTTTCAGCTCTAAATTTGAAGTGAAGAAATATGGTAAGTGATGTGATGCTGTGATGACTTGTTCTAAAAACATCAGTATCTGTGTTTTGTTTTGTTTATTTTTCAAAATGTCCCATTCAAGCAAAAATGTTTTCCCTCCTTGATTGTTGTCATAGTGCTTCCTGCCTTCAATGTGACACTAACTCCCAGGAAGTCCTTCCTCAGCGTGGATGACAGTGAGCTGCTTGTAGCGATATCTGCAACGTTGGTTTGATTTATAACACACACACTCAGACAAACAAATGTCATAACTTTTAGACATCTCATCTTAAATGATATCTTAACCCACTACATGAGATTCAAATAGAAAAAACAATGCAATGTATCTTTCTCAACATAATAATGTGCTTATTAGAAATCATATTAATAATAATTAAAAATAATACTTAATACTTAAAAAATAGAAGAGCTAATTGTCCTTTTTTGGTGAATGCATTTCAGATACCTGTATGGGAAGCCTGTTCAGGGAACTGCCTATGTTGTGTTTGGAGTGATGATCAACCAAGAAATGAGAAGATTACCTGCAGTGAAGCAGTTATCAGATGTAAATTTATTGTGAAATTTACCAGATTTCTCTTCAATTAACAGGATATGCCTTTTGATGTTTACATGTTTGATACTTTGCAAACATAAACAATTTGTAACCCTATTAATATAACGATATCATTTATCATTGCCAGACACATTTATTCATTAGATGACTCAAATATCACATATCATCACATGACTCAAACATATTTTTTGCTAATTATATTAGCATAATTTATTTTATTTCTAGCATTAAGATTATCAAATCTTATGAAAATAGCAAAAGCTAATGTCTGCTAAATGTTTAACATTCTTTATCAAATAGTTGGGATATCTAATATCTTGATAAAGTTACATGTGTTTTTGAATGGAGATGGTAAGCAGACACACTCAATCCTTAAATTTATTTGAAACTCAAAAGCCAATTCAATGAATTAAAAAAAAAGATTGAAAGTTAATCTTTATGGTATTTTTTACATTCTTAGAAGTATATCTGAGAATGTTCAGTATTTAACTTTAAGTCTCCATTTCACACACTGCCTCATAAAAAGACCTTTTGCTTTTATGAAAGGTCTTTTGATAGTTCCTGTCAAAAGCAAAAGAGCATGTTTTAATTAAAAGATTCTTTTTTTTTCTTCTTCTTGTGCTTATAGCTGGATGGTGGAGTTGTCAAACTGAGTATGGAGGAAATCAGGAAAGCTTACCCCAATATTATATCGTTGGTGGGCAGCTCTGTATATGTTAAGGCATCTGTCCTTACCAACACAGGTAAAACCCATGTTACTGTTTTAAAAAAATGACTTCAGCTGAGTAAGACCTCATTAAACACGTGATTGTAGCTTGAGTCTTAAGGGGTTTAAATGTATTCACTTTCTAATCTGAGGTGAAAAGAGAAATGAGTTGTTTTATTGTTTAATGAGTTGCGAAGTGTTGTTTTGGAGCTCGTAATTGTGTTCTCTAATTCTCTGTACCAATGCTTTACAAAAACACAACAGCCTTGAAAAAACCAAACTCTCCATTATGTTGTAATCAAACCAAAGTTTGTTGAAACCTACACTGTTATCTTTGCAACCCTACAGTGTAATCTGAGGACAGATGTGTAACAATGTGCTCTTTAACCCTCTGGAAATATTGAATTTTTGACTCACTGCAGTTTTATATTCAAAACGTATTGTTGCTTTTTTCTTTTCTTTACTGGTTAAATGCGACTTCCTGCAATGTCAACAGCTGTTTGTAGTGTTTCAAAAACACTAGTTTATGTCAGTTTATGACCATGAAGAGTTCTACAAAACTCTTTAGACTTGTTAAACTAAATAGTTTCACTTTCACAGGGAGTGATCTAGTTGAGGCTACAAAGACTGGTATCAAAATTGTGGACTCCCCCTATATTATATCCTTTAAAGACACGCCCAAGTACTTCAAACCAGGTCTCCCATTTGATTTCACAGTAAGTACCCAAGTTTGTGCTTTTATACATTGGAAAACATTCTATTCTATTCTATTCTATTCTATTCTATTCTATTCTATTCTATTCTATTCTATTCTATTCTACAATTTTCCTTATTTCCCTAGATTCAGGTGAGCCAACATGATGGATCCCCAGCCCGAGGTATCGAAGTCAAGATAAATTTGATGACAACAACACTGGCAGTCTCATCTGGCACTGCCAGGGGCACCATCAACATGCCTCGTGATCAGCATGCACAAACCATCATTGTTAGTATGACTACTGGCTCTGTTTACATAAACAAACTGGCAACTCAATATTGAGATCAAATGTTTTGTGCATGCATACATTTGAATTTTGTGTTCTTAAATAATCCTGTAACTTGCTGCACATATTAGATTTGATGCAGGAAAGAATGGTTTTTTATTATTATTATTATTGTTATAATTATTATTATTATTACAACAACTACTACTTCTACTACTACTCCTCTATTATGTAAACCTTCCATGTTTCCCTGCTGTAACATGTCTGACTCAAATTTATGGGTCAGGCATGTTACAGTTGACATTCTGCAACTGTGCAGAATTTCTCAACAATTTAGTTGAAAAAGAATTGATCCACATACAATTATGTTTCTGTTACATATTATAACTTTAAAATGCATGTGCCTGTTGGACAATTGTAACAATATTAATATTAATGTTTGTTGTTGTCTTTGTTTTCAAGGCTGAGACCACACAGGCTGACCTGCGACCGGATCAGCAAGCTAGACAACAGATAATTGTTCACCCCTACACTCCCTTTAACAGCGACCGGCAAAACTATCTCTACATCTCCACAAGTACCAACAGAGTGTCTCTTGGAGATACAGTGTCTCTGGATATTTCCTTTCGAGCTGCAGACCAGAAGCACAGAGATTTAATCAAACACATCACTTACCTGGTGAGATGATTGCAACACATTGTTATTCTAGTTTCCTACAACTCCAATATACTTTTCATAAACTGTAATGAAAGAAAATCTATATATTTTATTAAATATGAAAAAAATGCAGGTTCTCAGCAAAGGCAAAATCCTAAATGCTCAACGGATGGATGTGGTAGGCCAGCAGCTCACCACCATTGGGCTGACGGTAACTTCAGAGATGATGCCATCTTTTCGTGTTGTGGCGTTCTTCAGTATTCCCTGGGTGGGACGTGAGGAAGTGGTGTCGGACTCTATCTGGATAGATGTTGCAGATTCCTGTATTGGAGGGGTAGGTGTTCAGTGGATAGTCATACATAGTTGAAGGTATTGGTTCCATATCTGAAAAAAAATTCCATTTTGTTTACAAATGCCTATGACAGGGGCATTTGTAAGGTAAACAGTGTTTGATTTTCTGAGGCTTGAACAACAGGACAATGCAAATTTTAATCTTTTCATGTTGTAAGTAAATATTCTGAAAATACCAAGATGAAGGCCCAGCAATCTCCAGTCTTGTTATAAACCCATAAAAAACAACAATGTGTTTGTGTGTGTTTAATATTTTTGTTCTTATTTCTTATTTACTTGTGTTGTATTTTAATTAATCCTATTTTATAGCTTGAAGTTGGATCAGTAGACAACAGACACCGAGACTACAAACCAGGGAAAAACTTTCAGTTCCAGATCAGAGGTGATCCAGAGGCAAAGGTTGGCCTGGTGGCTGTGGACAATGCTGTATATCTCCTTAACAAAGAGAGACTCACACAGAGGAAGGCAAGTGTGTTTATCTGTTGTTCCTTAAATTTATTCTGGTGAAAAAAAAGTAAAATACATTATATAAATGCAAGAAAGAGGAATTTAAAGTTGTAATTCTTCATGAAAAAACGTGAATAAAGAATAGTTATTTTGCTTCGGAAATGGTGTCAGAAGTTAGGATGAATAAAATCAATATCATGGACAAAAGCCATTGTGCTATTTTTCCAAATGAACCTCACATTCAGATTTGGGACATTGTGGAGCACGGAGACACTGGTTGTACCAGGGGAGGAGGTCGAGATGCCGAAGGGGTGTTTACAGATGCTGGGCTTCTTTACATGTCCAGTGCTGGTTTCCAAACTCAAGCCAGGAAAGGTATTTATATGTAGGAACTTCTTTCTAGCATATCTATATGTTTTACAAGATCTGGCACATTTCAGTTTTTGTAAAATTGTAAGAAATGAGGAAGGGAGCAAATATTTTTTTTACAGCGCACTCACACACACACACACACACATTTTTATATATTTATATATATATATATATATATATATATATATATATATATATATATATATATATATATATATATATACATATATATATATATATATATATATATATATATATATATATACTGGTCAAATAAAGGGAACATTAAAGTAACACATTGTAGATCTGAATAAATGAAGGTCTGGATTTGGAGTTATACTCAAAATTAAAGTGAAAAAACACACTACAGGCTGATCCAACTTTGATGTAATGTCCTTTAAACAAATCAAAATAAGGCTCTGCCTCTACGTGCCTGTATGACCTCCCTACAACACATGGGCATGCTCCTGACGAGGCAGCGGATGTTCTCCTGAGGGTTATCCTCCCAGACCTGGTCTAAAGCATCCTCCAACTCCTGGACAGTCTGTGGTGCAACTTGGCATTGGTGGATGGAGCGAGACATGATGTCCCAGATGTGCTCAATTGGATTCAGGTCTGAGGAACGGGCGGGCCAGTCCATAACATCAATGCCTTCGTGCTGCAGGAACTGCTGACACACTCCAGCCACATGAGGTCTAGCATTGTCTTGCAGAGGAACCCAGGGCCAACCACACCAGCATATGGTCTCACAATGGGTCTGAGGATTTCATCTCGGTACCTAATGGCAGTCAGGCTACCTCTGGCGAGCACATGGAGGGCTGTGCAGCCCTCCAAAGAAATGCCACCCCACACCATTACTGACCCACTGCCATACCGATCATGCTGCAGGATGTTGCAGGCAGCAGAACATTCTCCACGGCGTCTCCAGACTGTCACGTCTGTCACATGTGCTCAGTGTGAACGTGCTTTCACCTGTGAAGAGCACAGGGCGCCAGTGGCAAATTTGCCAATCTTGGTGTTCTCTGGCAAATGCCAAACGTCCTGCATGGTGTTGGAAGTAAGCACAACCCCCACCTGTGGACGTCGGGCCCTCATACCACCCTCATGGAACAGACTCCATGAGCAGACACATGCACATTTGTGGCCTGCTGGAGCTCATTTTGCAGGGCTCTGGCAGTGTTCCTCCTCCTTGCACAAAGAAGGAGGTAGCAATCCTGCTGCTGGGTTGTTGCACTCCCATGTCCTCCACCACGTCTCCTGATGAACTGGCCTGTCTCCTGGTAGCGCCTCCATATGCTCTTGACACTACGCTGACAGACACAGCAAGCCTTCTTGCCACAGCTTGCATTGATGTGCCATCCTGGATGAGCTGCACTACCTGAGCTACTTGTGTGGGTTGTAGACTCCATCTTATGCTACCACTAGAGTGAAAGCAACGCCAGCATTCAAAAGTGACCAAAATATCAGCCAGAAAGCATCGGAACTGAGAAGTGGTCTCTGGTCACCACCTGCAGAACCTCTCCTTTATTGGGTGTGTCTTGCTAATTGCCTATAATTGAACAGAGAGACATGCTGGCCCAAAACATTGCTCGATCAGACAAGGTCTGCATCTCATACTGAGGGAACAGGGTACTGTGGCACAAACTAGATGGCACTGGACTCTAAATGCAAACAAGGCACTGTTGGACTTGTATATTAATAACATAATTATTGTCATTTATTCTGCTTTTAAAATGTTTATACAGTCTGCATTTGCCATTTAACATGTCATGTAACATGAGGGCAGCCTCACCTTACCCTCTGTCTTTTGTTCAGGCCAACAGTGTCCAGGCGTCTCCAGAGGAAGGCGCTCTGCTGAACTTCTGAAGCGTAAAGCACAGCTTGGTAAATATCTTGAACTTACTGAGTTTTTGTTTTTTGTTTTGCTTGAAAACCATTGAGATGGAGCATTCAAAACTTTGAAAACATTGAAAAATTCATGGAGATGTGTTTTGACACAAAAGCTGTTAAGTCGTGACTGGTTTTCTTTTGTTATTGCCACTAGAGAGTCACTACAAAGAGAAGCTGCAGCTTCGCTGCTGTAAAGATGGCCTCAGGGACATCCCAATGCCATATTCTTGCATGCGACGATCCCTATACATCACTGAGGGATGGGACTGCATGCTGGCTTTCCGCTACTGTTGTGCCACTTACAGGGACCAAGTGTTTAGCACAGAGATTCCCACTACCCCTCCACCAATGACTGTAGCACCTCTCACCACCAGCCGTCCACCTATTATACACACCTTTCCTGAATTTCATATTGATAAAATATTTGTCACCGAGACTCATATACCAGTTTATTGTAAGTACCTTACCATACCAAAGGTATTTTGGATGTTGTTTTCATGTTATTTTTTATCTATTTAAGTGATATACTTACTTATAGTCACTGTTCAACAAGTTTACTGCATTTCATTATGCAGAAACCTCTCATCAAAGACACAAATCAACTCTCAGACTGATAGAAGTTTGATTTGTTTGGCACCTGTTTGGTCATGCATCACTGTGTAAAACAAGATAGTTTACGAAAAACTATGCATGAGCATAATCAATATGCCACTTTTTATTTATTTATGTATTAGTGTCTAGACCTAGATTACATGGGCTACCTGGACGAGTAGGATTTGAAATGCCAAAACTCTATTCAAAATCAATGACGGAAGAAGAAGCAGAGATTTTGCCACTTGGAAGGGGATTTATGGAGGAAGAAGCAGAGTACCAGGATGAGAGTGAAATATATACACGTTTCAAGTTCTTTGAGTCTTGGATGTGGATGGATATTGAGCTGCCCAGTGAGGTCAGCAGAGATGGGTAAGTGGGAAGTTGGAGCCTATTGCAGTACACAGCAGGCGAAAGGCAGAGTACACTCTGGACAGGTTCACCAGTCTATCACCATGTATGATTTGTATTTATACAGTTTACTGACCCCTTTACAGTAATTGGGTTGTTGCTGGAACTAAGTTGGTCGAACATGAGTAACATAAATAAATAAGCCAGCAACCAAAGCCATAAAGGTCCTACATTAGCAATTTGACCCATTCGTCTTCTTTGGGATAGGGATAGCGCTAGAGTGTTTATCTTTTTGCTTTGTAGTTTTGACAGTCTTGTATCTGACATTAACAAGCAACATCAACAGTTTGTGATTGTTTTTGTCCGTTTTGATTTATTATCACAGAAGCAGACATACAGTGAAAATTTGTTTTTACAATGATTTTAAATCAAATCAAATCAAACTTTTATTTTTATAGCACTTTTCATACAAAGTCATATGAAAGTGCTTAACAACATAAAAATAAAAAACAGTTAAAGTTAGCATCAACTTAAAAATATTGTAATATTCAGCATTATTAGATGTGGCACTATCCAGTGGTTTAAAAACGTCCGTTTGGTGGATTCTTAACAACAAGTTCACTGTTCGAAACGTATTGTTTATCTAGTAAAACCAACTGAATACAACTTATTGATGTTCATACATTTGTACTGAATGTGTGCCATGACCCCCTTTAAGTGTTTTGTATCGTGCCACTTTACAACAATGTCATCACAGGGTGCTTTACAGACACCTCAATTTGAGCCAATTTATAAGCAGCCTAGTTAAGGAAAACCAACAGATTGCATCAAATCTTGACTTTGGTCCAATGCCCCATTGTGAGCATGCATGAGCTGACAGTGGAGAGGAAAATAGTATATTTATTAAAACCAAGCTTTGTATCTAAGATTTATTTGCTGGTAATAATCAAGACATAAATTTGATCAACAGGTTGGCATCCAGCACTATTAACCACCCATTACCTGACAGCATTACAGAGTGGGGAATTCTGGCAGTCAGTGCATCACCTCAAACAGGTAATGGGGGCAGATGGATGGACAAGAGTTGGGGAGCCAAATCAGTGTGCAAGTTTTTTTTAAAAAATAGTCTCACTTTTAGTGATCATACTCATCTAAAACTAGAGTAAGCAAACTTTATTTTAAGTGCCTGCCTCTCTAAAGTACTCTCTGTTACTAACCTTACCTGTTGCTAGTTAACCTTCTTAGTTGTAGTATATTTGAACATTTTACATATTTTCTATGAACTATTATGAAGAAAGCATTGCTGTATTAGATCAGCAAGTCGTTAAATTCTGCTTTTGTTTAGATTATTCACAGCATATTAATGCCTTTGGAAGTAAGGGTGTCATATCATCTCAAGCTGTTTGCTTATTTTATTAATTTTTCACTGTCTTTGCACTTTCACTGTCCAGCCCCTTAATAGTTGTATCAGATCCTATAATAGTTCAAATGCAACAGTTAAATGCAGCAAAATTGATCACTGAAGACAGTGAAAACAATTTCCTTTGCATTCCTTTGCTCTCTCTTTATTAAATGAAGACTGAAAATCGCTAGCTTGAAGTTTTGGATTATTTTAAAGGGCATCTTCCCTTTTTCTATTATTTCTGTAATAGATAGACATTAAATATTGTAACATAAGGAAATTGAAATTTACCAGGTTCATCAAATTGTTTACGTGTAGCCAAAGCAAAAAAAAAAAAAAAAAAGTCTAATCTTAATCAACTTCCAATTTTAGGTTTTTGTGTTGCTGAGCCTTACAATGTGAAAGCATTTAAAGAAATCTTTGTTGACCTGAAGCTTCCCCATTCTGTGGCGAGGAATGAGCAGGTTGAGATTAAAGCTGTGATACATAACTATGCCCCTGTTGATCTACATGTAAGAGAATCCTCTATTTTTTTTTTTTACTTTCATTCCTTTTACTAATTATTATGATTCCCCAACACTGTTCAGCATCCTCTCACCTTTTCTGCTCAGGTAAAAGTTGTGTTGATGAAAACAGAAGGCATGTGCAGCATTGCTTTTAAGGACAGACACACACATGAAGTGGACCTGCCCGCTGAATCGTCTGTTGCGGTGCCGTACACCATTGTACCATTTGTAGTTGGGAAACATCCTCTGGAAGTCATGGTGGCTGCCAGAGACTTGATGGGAGCAGACCGTGTCAAGAAAACTCTGTGGGTGGTGGTGAGTCGCGCATAATGAAATTTTAACTAAAGTGAAAGCAGCCTGGGATGTTGAGCATGTGAAGTTTTTTTTCTTTTTTTTTCTTTCATGTTTTTATTAATTTAAAAGACATTCAGCTGCTCAAGTTGAAATAAGTTTTAAAAAAAGAAAAAAAATTTAAAATCCTTCAACTCATATTAGACTCATTAATGTGTCTTTTAATGTCCCAAACAGCTGGATGGGGTGCAGAAGACTGAAGTCTGGAATACAGTGTTGAATCCATCGACGCATGGAGGTACACGATGCATGGTTTTTATACATGATTTTATTTATTTACAGTTGAACTACAAGTTAACTTGCCTAAATTGTGGACATATTATTATGTTGTCAACTTAGTTGTATGCAGGGTTCTAACACTATGGTATGGCCCCAGTTACTTTTACTTTTACTTATGCCTGACCAGGTTAATCTTTGTAAGGAAAAAGAATGTTTCAAACATCTTCCACTCATAATATTATGTAAAATCATACTTTTAAAGCCAATTAAAAATCTTTAATTTGTTGATTATATGCTGGTGGCAACTACTTATCTTGAGTTCATTTTAATTTTCAAATGTTTTTAAAACAAATGGGGTTCTACTGTCTTTTAGACAGGAACTACAAAGATATATTAATTGTTTATCACTTTGCTCTTGTCAGAAAGTTTAGTCAACTCTGACTCGGCATCAGACTTAAACTGCTACGTGATTTGGGGTCAGGCGTCACAATAAATATTCTTCGAAAAAAGTAAATATAAGTGCAAAAGCTACACTGTCATTATTGTCTCCATTTGCTTCAGGCACACAGACGGTTCGTGTTCCCAAGATTGAACCAACATCAGTTGTACCAAACTCTGTGCCAGAAACATTCATCAATGTCCGAGGTGAGCCACTGATCCAGCAGTGTTAAAAATTACAAAGAGAAGATGCTGATACCTCCCCTTCGTTCTCTTCAGGCCATGTTTTCGCTGACAGCATTGACAACTCAATCACTGAGGACTCTCTGGGATCTTTGATCCGAATGCCGGGCGGCTGTGTGGAGCAAAACTTGGCCTCCATTACTCTGCCTCTCATAGCCACTCTCTACCTGGACCGAAGCAACAGCTGGGAAAGTGTAGGGATAGACCGCAGGACTGAGGCTATCCGATACATCACGAGAGGTTAGCAGAGAAAGAATATGGCAGTGAATAAAAAAAGGCAAAAGCTGTCTAAAAGCTATCTAGAATGAAGCAAAAAGAAAACACTTCATTAGCTGAGGAGATCATATTTAAAATAATATACATTTTATTGCAGCGCATTCTGTAATTATTTTCAATGAACAAAAAGAAGCATCTCTAACTGATAAATGACTACACCGATGAAATGGTTAATTCATATGGATCAAATGATATCTATCTATCTATCTATCTATCTATCTATCTATCTATCTATTTGTCTGTCTGTCTGTCTGTCTGTCTGTCTGTCTGTCTGTCTGTCTGTCTGTCTGTCTGTCTGTCTGTCCGTCCATCCATCCGTCCATTTGTCCATCTATCAGGGTATGAGAACCAGCTGGCCTTCAGAAGGAGTGATGGCTCTTACCCACCCTACAACCGTCAAGGACCAAGTACATGGTGCTGTTTGCAACTTACATTATACACCTCTATTTTAACCTTTGAACTCTATGAAATCATCCCAATTAAGTCCAGTATGATTGGGTGTCCGTGCTACATATACATTCAAATCTTTTTGTTTACCAATTTGATTATTTGGAAATAAAATACAATAGAAATGCAAGCAGGTAATCATAATAAGATACTGTGAGTGACCAAGTGTAAGTTAATGTGATTCTAATTCAATATCAGGATCACAGCGTATGTGGTGAAGGTGTTCTCCATGGCTTACTCCATGATTGGCATTGACCTGCACCAAGTGTGTGACCCTCTAGTCTACTTGGTGAAAAACAAACTCCGGACCACAAAGGGAGACTACAAAGAGGACAATCCAGTTTACAGCACTACCATGACTGTGAGGCACACACATACACCTGAAAACTACCCTTGCTGCTGAGATCTTTTTTTTTTTTTTTTTTACTTCTTAAGAGTGCAGTTTTTTTTTTTTGGTTTTTTTTTACTTATTCTTATCCTGTTTTCTCTTGTTACTGAAATTATTTTCATATTACCTTAAGTTGAATCTATGGGTAATTATGTGGCAAAAATGGCATACAGTATTAGTATGTGACAGAGATGTTCACCAATGGACATCAAAACCAAAGTAAACATCTAGATTACACATAAGAAACACACAGTCAAAAAAAAAGACATTCAGTACAACAGGAATGTCTGACCTGTTATATCATGAAAATAATCCTTTGTTCAAGTGAGGAATGCAACATCAAGAAACATATTCTTTAAGCATGCTAACTTTTCTACAAAATGTTCCAAAATTGTTGGAAAACCCAGACTACAGTTTGATTTCATTTCTGCTTCTTCAGGGTGGTCTTCGTGGTGATGATCCAAGGATAACGCTGACAGCCTTCGTTCACATCGCCCTTGCAGAGGCAAAGCAGGCAGGGATCATTTGTGAAACTTCCAATACAGAAGTGGAAGTAAGTTACACACAAACACACACAAGACATTGTTTTCTTTTGTTTGTTTTACAATTTTCTTTTTATTTATACCTCTAATTTTTAAAAAAAAAATAAAGGATGAGTATTAGTAATAGTTTGGTTTCATCAGTAAATCAAGTCTCAACAATCTATCTGTTGTAGAATGCCAACAGGTTGACAACACAATACCTTAAGGATGCTCTAAAAACACGCAGGAGGAGACCATACACGGTGGCCATTGCTACTTATGCACTGGCTCTTCTGGGAGAAGCATCCGACCTCCACCAGACTTTACTCGATGCTGCAGCTGATGGTATCTTCTTTTCTGGTTAATTTGCAAACAAAGTTTTTACATCACAGTTTGTAACACTTGTGTTGTTTTCTGCGAGAGTAAGGCAAAATAATTCCCCTTTATGATAAGCTAAACTATAAACCTTGTGGCTCTTCTCCATACTGACTAGGCAAGGCAAAAAAAACCTGTATTTATAAAGCACGTTTAAAATGCAGTAACATGTAAAACACCTCCTGCTTACAGTCATATGAGCAAAATTTATCTCCTTATTAAAGTTTTGACTCAAAATAAAAATGTGTAAAGATCCTGAAATTTCAAACAAAAATTTTAATTAGACCTCATAATTTTTTATTTCAGTGAGAGTGTTAGAGACTCTTTGTGCAGCTCAGTAAGAAGACATGAAAGGAATACGTGATTTTTCTCTTACGGAGAAGGTTTCCTGTCATTTCCTTTCTCCCATTCAGATAGAAGTCATTGGCCTGACAGAGCAAACCGCCTGTTTACACTGGAAGCTACTGGTTATGCTCTACTGGCTCTTGTTAAAATGGGACGGATGGAGGAAGCTAAAGCGCCCTTCCAATGGCTGAACAGCCAGAGACGAAGAGGAGGTGGCTTTGGCTCCACTCAGGTACCAGTTAGGGTGTCTGCAAGCTGAAAGGCTTTCTGTGCATTGGTTTTCAGAATCACATGTGATTTTAACAAAGAAAATAGAGAGTTACATATTCCAGTCTAATTCTTATTTCCTTCTCTGGCATTTCGCAGTCCACTATGGTGGTCCTCCATGCGTTGTCAGAGTACATGATCAAAAAACCTCCTCCTGAAAACCTTAAACTAGATGTTGACATCAGGATGGCAGGACGCAAGGACCTCAAGTACCATTTTAACCCCAGCAATTCCTATGCTGCTCGCTCTAGTAGGGTGAGACACTTTATAAAACCTTCCACATAAATGAAAAGTTGCAGCTCACAGCATGATACTGGGAGCTTGAAGATCATTTTAGACCACACAGTTTCAGTGATGAGATAATTCTGATTTCACCAAGACTTTCTTTATCTCTTTTTTTGTGTTTAGTTGCCTGCAAATGTTGATTTGGAAGTGATGGCTAAAGGGAATGGTGAAGGAATTCTGGAGGTCTATACATGCATTTATTGAGGCATTTTTTCTTTACTTTAGTCCTAATGCCTTTTTTGACTGAAATACAGCACTTTAAATTTTTCCCAAGATTGTGACCCATTACAACCAGCTGCATGAAGTGGACGCAAAAGCATCTTGCAAAGACTTTGAGCTCAGTGTCGATATACAAGAATCTAGCGGTAACTCAACTTATCACATCACCACTTGTCTGATTGATATATGACACCTTAACTGTTTAAATTGCATTTTTACAGTAAAAAAAATAATGAACCAACTAATGAATAGCTATTCAAAATGCATCAGTAAATATGATAGTCGGATTGTTTTTTCTTTCCATATACCAGACAAACCGCCAGTAGATGCAGAAAAGGCTTACCAGATGACCATCAAAGTCAGGTGACCATTTGTTTTCTACATGCATATTATTGAATAAAATGTCAAACATTAAAATCCATAACTCTTTCAAAGATGGAGTGATTAGTTTTATTTATTTATTTAAAAAAAAAAAAACAATATATTTTCTACCTTAAAAAGATACCTTTTCTTCTGCGTAAACTTTGAGATTATCAGGGTTTTTTGTGTGGATGTTAGTTCAGCATTACATCAGAAAACTACCGCAGTTGATGTGAGAATAGTCAGGATTTCCAGTCTCTCCTGTCTACGCAGGTTGATAATAGGATTTTGTGGGAGGCAAATGGTGTGCGTAGTTTATAATGATCCTACCTGGTCTGAATGAAGATTAAAATCAGCAATGATTTATGCTGCCTAATTTATTAGATGCAGTAAATATTTTCTCTATGTGACTAATATTTTTCTGCTGTTTGTCACTTGTTTGAAGAGTCTCATCAGACCACTGATGTCATCTGAGACATTTTATCAATGCAATCCTGTTTCTGTCACAGAGCTTTGGGACCCAGAGATGTCCAGATGGCGGTTCTTGATATTACGCTGCCTACTGGCTTCACCCCAGATAACTCAGACCTGGAGAAGGTAATCAGCTTCAGGCACCAGTGCTTTAGAAATCAGAAGCATAACATAAAAATAAGTTATCCTGGATAAATTTTCTTATGTCCTACAAAACCGTTTACACTTAGAGAGGGGCTTTTTGATTTTGCTGTCAATCCATTTCTCATTATGTGATGATTTATTTTAACAGTTGTCCAGCTCAGTGGATCAGTACATCAGCAATTTCCAGATTGTAGATAACCTGAGTGACAGAGGCTCCCTGATCGTCCATCTCTTCAAGGTAACAGTATAATTCATTGTATTGCATAGAAAAAGGAATTTGACATTCTTGTAAAGTAAATCTGAAATGTGTGGGACACAGTTAAGATTTTGAGGTTGCTACCTTTATTTTTGTCACTTTCCTCACTTGAGAGCTCAGACTACACAAAACAATGTAAAGTAATGTTTCCATTTCTCTGTTGCATCAAATTTTTTGTCTACGTACTACTTTTAGGTTTCCCATAAAGAGCCAGAGATAGTCATTTTTAGACTTCAGCAAAACTTTAAAGTCGGCAACCTCCAGCCATCCTCAGTCACGGTCTATGAGTATTACAATCCAGGTAAGAAAGCATAGTGAACTGCCACATTACAGCTGGCATCACAAATCGCTCCACAAGCCAACATCAGTACAGTTGTTTTTGTCACGACTATTTTTGTAAAGAACACTTTGTTCCAAATAACTTGGTTCATTAAAAATGCCTAAAAAATAAGTAAATAAATTAAACGTAGTTACATTTTCCTCCTTCCCATGTGGTCAAGGTCCACTGAAAATGAAATCATAACAAGGCAAATAAAAATTCGGGCACACATAATAAAAATACTGCATTTTTAATGTGATACATCAAACCTAATATACTTTTAAAATAAATGTTACTGAAGTTTGGGCGCTTTTCTCAGATCATCGCTGTAGCCGTACTTATACGCCCAAAGAGGACAAGGAGGAGCTTAGTCAGATCTGCCAGAACAATGTCTGCCGCTGCACACAAGGTAAAAGTTTTAATGTACCTCCTGCAGAACATCAGTGCTTCTTTTTGGATTTATGTTGTGTTTATTCTATGTATACATACTTTCCATTGGGTTTTGTTCTCCAGGTGATTGCTGTGTCTCCAAAACTGACAGTGAAAATTATCTCAGCAAGGAAAGAGAGACCTTTGCCTGCAAAAGCTTACACCATGGTATAATATTCAACCACACACCATTATTTACAAATTTCATGGTATATTTTAATGCATATATTTTATTTTGTCTCACACAAGTAGCGCAGAAATGGCTCTGAGAAACGGTTATTTTTTTAAAAATAATTATTTCATTCAGTATGCTACTTTAATCATTGGTGAGGTTTAGCAACATAGGCATGCACATTCAAATTCTTTTTTATTCATCTATAGCAGTGATACTAAAGTGTGATTTTCTTTGTGCTCAGTTTTCAAGGTGAAGGTGCTCGCTGTCAGTCTGGATTACTACGACAAATATGAGATGGAGATCATGGAGGTTATCAAACTGGGTGAGTTGTAACTTTCGTGCTCCGAATCCACAGCAAACAAAGTACATAAACTCTAGAAGGAGTTTTAGAAGCAATTTACTTTTTTTTTCATATTGTTTTTATCTTTTTATGTACAATATCGCATTCAAATCATACAACTCGCTTCACAATTAGCTTTTCAGTTTGGCTGGTAGAAGTTTGGAAAAATGTCATGAAAAACAATTACATTTGCTTAATTGTTGCTTTTACACATCTTTCTCTTTGGACCATCTAGGTGTGGAAGCTGGAGTTACAGCAGGTCAGAAGAGGTTTTTCATGTCTCATATAAGCTGCAGAGATGGACTCAACCTAAAGCAGGGGTCTGAGTACCTCATCATGGGTCCCGAAGAGGACCAGTGGACCACTGATGCTGAGACCAAGGGGTGAGGATAACCAAAAAAAAAAAAAAGCACCTTCTAAAAATTATTTTAATACAAAAATGAGGAGGAACTACAGGATGACAAATATAGCTAAAGAAAATGGGAGAAAAAAGAAGAAAACTAAGACAGGCAGAACAAAGACAAAAAAAACAACTTTAATTTTTTTCCCAAATTTGAAAATGTGAACAAATTTCACAAGAGCAAGAGACTTGTATAGTTTCTCAAAAATAGAAGAACATTAATTGGACTACCGATAGTGATAAATCTAAAGAGAATTACTACCCAAAGCAGACACTCAGATGCTTGTATTGAGTTGTTATGTCTTGAATTTTTGTAATTTTTTGTTCACTTCATTTATCAGTTCAATTTAATGCCTTTGTCTTTCTTTTTTATTTATATTATTTTATACTATTTTTTTCCCAATGTTTATATATTTTTGCGCACTTCATAAATCTGTTCTTTTTTAATCTCACCATACTTTGTATAATGACAATAAATGTGTTCTGTTCTGAACTATTCTATTCTATTCTGATAGCTTATATAAATTCCTAATTGGTTTGATAAGAGAGGCTATTTTTACAAATATCTGGCAACCCCCTGAAATTTCCTTCGGACCCCCATTTTAGGAAATGCTGGTATAAAGTATTTCTGTATTGTCAACATCTTACAAGCGGTTAACAGCAGGCATTGAACTCATACTTTTACTTTCATTAAATTTACACCATTTAAAACAAGTTAAACGAAAATCATCACTCTCCAAATTGAGAATACTGTGGTTGCTTTAGATGAAGCATCCACAATACACAAATGTCTATATATACAACCCAATTTTCTCCCTTTTTCCATTTTGTTTTGTAGGTTCATCTACATGTTGGGGAAGGACACCTGGGTGGAGCGCTGGCCTTCAGCTGCAGAGTGTTCCACAAACATGCAAGGAAAATGCAAGACTCTTGATGATGCTAAGCAGGATCTGAACACCAACGGTTGCAGGTCTTAGACCCATCCATGCAGGATGAGAAACAGTTTTCCCGTTGAACAAATGTCACATGACTTTGCACCTAACAGCTTTTTTTTTCTTTAACTCAGGCTGTACAATCACAACTTTCTTTGTTTTTATATAAAACAAGAACTGTACAAAGAAGATAAACTGAAAACTTAAACTGAACTTCAAACTGGTCTAAATAATAAATAAAAACATTGATCACACACCTGACCATTTATTTATGGTGTATTTTATTGTTAGTTTATAATGAAAAATATAAATGATACGTGTGTGTGTGTGTGTGTGTGTTTAAGATATTGCTTTTTTTCTTTTGTTAGATAATTTGTGCCGCTTTCCATTTTACATATTTTTTTTGTTTTCAAAACAAAGATTAGTAATCTCATATACTACAGGAAATGGGAACTGATAATGTCCTTTAACAGCACATGCATATATTTCTGCAGCAGGAAATGTGTTCAACTTTTTTTTTTCCCTTTTGTACATTTTTGGCCATTATTATACCAGATGTAGGAAACACAATCAGGAAGCGGACAGTTGCTGTGACATGTCAGATTTATCCCCTTACAATACTTTCTGATATGTATCTGGAGCCATGGATCAGTGTATTTATTCTTCTTCTATACCACCAAGTCCGGCTCAGGGTGGCAGGAAGCTAGAGCCTATCAGAGCAATTAGCAGGGGACAAGGTTGTGTGGTTATCACTGCAGTCTTAAAGCAAGAAGGTTGCTAGCTCAAGCCTCCACTGGGAGAGGTTTAAACTGTGGCAATGCTCAAACATCATATTTACTCGCAGACAAAGTGCACGTAACAAAGGTTACACACAGGCAGATGGCACTGATTCAGCAGAGGCCATGTGAAACCTCTCACTGCACTGATCCAAAATGGCTGGTTTTACCTGAGGCTAACCATGGAACAACAACAGAGCAATTAAGAAAGAATTAGACCTTACCTGGCTGTTTTATTATACATCTTCTACATGCTACAGTAATTACTGTAAGTGATTGATATCATGAGTGTAAATAGCTAAAGTAAAAAAAACCAAAACCTTCTTTTAAAATGACCACATTTTCTTTTTTTTTATCATCTTGAAAATTTTATTTCTTCTCAGGAAAAGAAATGATGCAAAGAGGGAAAAAATGACGAGAAACAATAAAGTGAATCATTAAAAACAAACGTATATGCTGCATTCTGTTATGCTTCTCAGCTCCGGCCAGTGTCAGCTTTCTGCATTTCTTTGTAGATGGTGCTGTAAAAATGAATGTACCAAGTGGTGATTTATTGTTTCATCAGGCAGCTGAGTTTATCATTTTAATTATTTATTAATTTACTTTTATTCAAATCGAGTTCACCTATGTGACACAAACATGATAATCTTCAGAATGCTATCAAAGCATTAATGTACCCAGTTAAAATCATCTTAAAAGAAAACTTTAAACCCATCTGTAATCTTATTTTTGTTTGACCCATTTAACCAAGAATAATATTGTTTGATCTCTTCACAATAAAGTTACTATTTATGTTTGTGTTTATTGTCAGCATACAAAGTATTAGTATAAAATTAAACTAAATTGTAATGGTCACAATCAAATCAGCAGTAATGTTTGCTCTTCTGATACATATGTCATAATATATGACAAAAGGGTTTGTGAAAACATAATTCCCACTGTAATATTTCTATACAATAAGTTTTGCACAAATGCTTGAAAATTCAGGTTACTTCTGCCATACAAAGGGAACAGAGTGGAAATGTTGATGATGTGTTGCATGACCATTTAAAAACTTGGAAAAAGACAACAAACGCTACCAGAGCACCATCTGCTGGAACAGTGTTGTAAAAATAGCTAAAAGTACATTTTGAAAAAGAGTAAAATCCTTTGTAACTGTGAGGTCTGTAGGCCAATTCACATTTAAAAATAAATATCTAAATTTAAACACAAAAATAATAACACAGAAAATTAAAGAAAAAAATCACATTGGAAATTCAGATGCATTAATCAGATTCAACTATCTGGACGCTGTTTTTGATAGAGCTAGTCCGTGGTTAATTATCCAGGGTTAAACTAATTTTAGGTTAGATATGAGATTCCCTCTGGAGTATCTGTGTTGGGGGCAATCAACAAATAAACGGTTTTCTCTAAAACGAAAATGAAGGACGCAAAGAAATCTAAATTTTTGATAAACTGTATTTGATTTGTGTCCAAAGAAAAGTGGAATTCTGACACAGAGATGTGAAGCACATATTCCCTCGCACTTGAAAGGAAATTTGATACTTACACATAAGATAAATAAATTCAATGACTTCTAAACCATATGGCCTAGTAGGCTAACTTCAATACAGGTGACTGTTGAATTTAAACAAATGAGCATCTGCAGTAAATAAGATACATGTTTTCCTCTTTTATTTTTAACTCTTGTCCTATTTTATTCCAATCAATAATCATTCATCTCTATATGAACACTTTTTTTCAACAGTTTCTAAACCATTTAACTAAATAATTTTAAAGCAGTTGAATTGAAGCTGATTACGAGCAAAACAAGACACAAGTCTTCCTCTTCTTTTCATCTTTGGCCATATTAGATATGAATACTTTTATTAAAATAATCAATAGTTCCTACTGGAAGCTATTTTCCTTTAATAGCATCAAAGCGACCCGCAAAACAACCAAAAAGATGTGCTATTTATCTCTAATTATGTCAATTTCCACTATTCTTAAGTTAAGAGCTGTTCTGAGGTGATGGGTGGTTTTCGGTTAGGATGATGAGTGATTTTAGTGATTGTGTGTGGTTTTAAAAACAAAAGTTTGCAAAATTTGGAGTGTTTGAAGGTAAAAGGAAGAATTTCCATAATTAATTAAGTTTCCTTTCAACACTAATGAGTCAAAAGCTGCTGACAGTTTTGCACCTCATTACGGCAGACAGCAGCTGTATCGATCACGTGATTCTTCTCAAAAACAAGTGTTGATGAACTGGCAACCTGTTCATGAAGTACCCTGCCTCGCTGGGACAGGCAAATACTGTTTTCTCTTTGCTTTTACTCGGGGCTTGAATTAGCCAACACCTGGACTTTCGAAGAAGCCTTTTTTCGGTCGTACACCGCGACTTCGCAAGTCACGTGCACGCGCATGATACAACCAAATCAGAATGCAACTATGTTTTGCGTTAAAAGTCACATTTTTAAGAAATATATATATATATATATATATATATATATATATATATATATATATATATATATATATATATATATATATAAAGTTACCTTTATTTCCAATACGCTTATACTTCTGACAGTAAAAGAAATACAGACAGACAGACATACCGATAGACAAACACACAGATAGACAGACACCGGGAAGGGGAAGAAAAATGGGTTTTGCCTTTGAAGAAGCGGGAGATGTCGATCACCAGATGAGGCTAGTGCTCTTGGAGAGCTTCCTAAGCTTGTTCTTAAAAAAAAAAAAAAACACCTTCAGCATAAGTCTGAAAATAAAAATGTTAAGTATATTTTTATTTTTAATGATAATTTTGCATGTTAAAAATCCCATTTGTTCAGACTCCATCAATTCTCAATGGAAGATATCAACTAATGTCATTAAAAGTATAAAAAGACCAAAAACTACTCACATGTATTAATGTATCCACTAAATTTATTCAATTTTGTCTAGACCTCTAAAACCTCTGGGGACAGACTCAGATAGTTGTTATTTATTGCTTATCTCAGGAACAGGGGATAACAATTGGCTATTTGAGAAGCAGTAGTTTAAAAATATGTGAAATGGTCTTTATTCCAGATGTTGATGCTGACAACAAATATAACCAATCAAAACAATAGGTTATCTGTTACTATTTCGTATCATATTCTATTATAAAATTATACAGACTAAAACACTTTTTTTTAAACATTTCATTTCATTTTTCTTTTTTTTGTTGAAACATGTAATCACTTTTTTCTTTCAAAGTCAAATATGAGAAGAAATGCTGAGTTGCTTTATTGTTACAGGTTTTTACAAAACATTTCTTTGTTTCAATAAAAAACTCTGCTTCAACTTACCACGTGCTTCAAAAATGCTCCAAACAGCAGCGGAGAGAAATCTAACTGCCAAATCAACTGTCAGGCCACAAATGAGGGTGTTGTCACACAGATGTGAGTTGGCTGATAAAGACTTCTTCATGGACCTGTTTGTGTAAACTCAGAATACTGAAATAAACTGTAGAGTTTAGTTTAATAAATAGAATATTACAAAATTATTTACACATCAAAAGAAGCTATATATATAACTTAATTACAATCGCAAAAGACAACGTTTTGTAAATGTTTATGAAAAGACAGGAGGTGGGTTGTTTTCTAGCAGTTCTCTAAACACAGCAGAAACACATGACAACTAAAAGAAAAAGATAACAGTAACTGTACTCAGCATATAGTGTCACATAACTAATACTGGAAGAGGGACTCTTGAAGACTGAGTTGTTAGGTTGTTAGAGTAAAATGGACTTTTATGCACTTTCATTTGCCTCATTTAAGACCTAACTTTACTAATTAAATCAAATACTTTGAAAAAGCTGATGAAATAAAATAAGATTTTCAAAGAATCAAGAACGTTTTTTTTGTTGTCGTTTTAGCCTAGTTCCTTTTAATATCAATCCTTTGTCCTGACAGAGTTCCCCTGCCATTGAAACTTTGGGGGGAAAAAAAGAAGAAGAAGAAGACACCCATTTTCAAATTAGATTTATGTTGTATCAGCCTGTTTGTTTGTTGTTTCCAGTTGATATGTTTCATCCATCCACATATATAAGTTTGAGTAAAAGAAAATCAGTGTTATTTACACATAAATAAATTATTACATATTATTCTGCTACTGCAAATCACTAAATCAATTTTTCTGCTCTTTCTAAAATCTGTAGCTTAGTCGGTCCAAGAAAGGCTCATAAAAAGTGCTAACTGAACTATTCCTGATAATTGATGTGACAAGACAATGAGAACAGAGGCTTTAATATACAGGAACAATATAAAAATCATAAAATTTGTATTGTAAGTCCTGGAGAGAGAAAGTTCAAAATGAGCATCTTTGATAAGAGTCTGGTTGCGCCATGGGCCTCCATCTCAGTGTGTTTGCTGTTGCTAAAATAGCTTCTCTTTATTAAAAAATAATGTATAACAGATGGTTTATTTTAACACATGTAGCTTAAAAATCCTATATAGCAGCTAAGCAACTGTTTTCTCTTTAGCTTTGAGGCATATGAAATCATTTTATTGTGAAAATGTGAAGGGATACCAGCTGAGCAGAGCTGAGCTCCGCTGTGAATCTGTCATATTTGGAAGCTTCACGAACAAACAGGAGACAACAGTGGAACTGTAAATGATCTGAACATGAAAAAATGAAAGTGTATTGCCAGCTCCTTAACTATCAGCCTGCTGCTTTGCTCCAGCGCCAAGTTTTTACTCATTTAACGATGGAGAGAAAACACAAAGTCACAACATCCATAGCTAGACACAGAGAACGCATGATGGGGTTGAGTCTCCACGGTTCTCATGGTGTGTTAAAGTACAACTTGTTGCTCCGAGTTCCCTGTTCAAGTTGATCGATTCTTGTCGCGTCACCAGAAGAAAACATCAATAGAGAGAAATGGCAGAGGTCGCTCCAGCTCTAGCGGCTGCACCAGCTCCTGCTCCAGCCAAGAAGGCTTCGAAACCGAGAAAAGTTGGTCCCAGAGTCAGTGAGCTCATTGTTAAAGCTGTGGCAGCTTCCAAGCAGCGCGGAGGCGTTTCTGCAGCTGGTCTACGGAAGGCGCTTGCGGCCGGAGGGTACAATGTGGACAAGAACAAGGCTCGCATCAAGACCGCGATCAAGAGCCTGGTGACAAAAGGAGTTCTGGTCCGAACCAAGGGTATCGGAGCGGCTGGCTCTTTCAAAGTGGGCAAGACACCGGATAAGAAGGCAAAGAAGCCCGCAAAGAAAGCTGCTAAAGCAAAGAAGCCCGCAGCCAAGAAACCTGCCGCAGCTAAGAAACCCGCCGCAGCCAAGAAGCCCAAAAAGGCAGCAGCAGCCAAGAAGCCAGCAGCCGCTAAGAAGTCTCCAAAGAAGGCCAAAAAGCCCGCAGCGGCCAAGAAGCCAGCCAAAAGCCCCAAGAAAGCTGCCAAGAGTCCCAAGAAGGTCGTCAAGAAGGCCCCCGCAGCAAAGAAAGCACCTGCAAAGAAGGCAGCCAAGCCTAAAGTCAAGAAGGCAGCGCCCAAGAAGAAGTAAACTGTTACTTTAAATTATTTAAACCGATAAAAGGCTCTTTTAAGAGCCACCACTTCTGTCTTCTGAAGAGCTTTTTTTAAATTAAAAATTATTTATTCAGATGGATTGTTATTTGTTTAATATTTTATGGTAAATGTTATGTGTGTAGTTTCTTTCACACTGGCTAGAAAGGATGCCAAAATTTAGATAATTACCTCTTTTTTTTTCTTTTTTTTTTTTTTTATACAATCTCTTCATGGTACCACTTACTTGAATGAAATAATTCTCCTGTCATTACTTGAACTCCAGTTTGTTGTAGCCTGTTACGTTTACTTCAACTGTGCCATCTGCACTCCACTATGAGTGCATGATTCTCTGTTAAGAACAAAGGTAAAATAATAGTAAATTTTGCATTAATTGTATAAGAAGACAATGAAGTATAAATTTACTCATATTTATGCAATGTTTTATCATATTTGTTCTTAACTTGCATTTTTGACAATGGAATAATAAACTGTTTGCATCCATATACACTCAGTTTCATGTGCCTTTTGTGAAACAAACAATATTCCCAGTACTATCAGGAGATCAGTTGGGCGTGGTAGCGGTTCAAGTGGTTGAGTGGTCGGTGGTTCGAGTCCTGATTACCTACCCTGCCGAAGCCCCAAGGAGGATTGTTCTCTGAGGGCTTGTCCCAAGTCCAGATAAATGCAGAGGGTTGCATCAGGAAGGGCATAAAAACATTTGCCAATTCACCCGAGCGATGATTCACTGTGGCGACCCCTTCAAAAGGACAGCCGAAAGGAAAACAACTGTCAGGAGATCAGTTCGGAAGTAGAACTGATAGTTGCTGTAAAACTCAGCCTGGGATACATGATCTGCTTTTTTCATGCCACTCTAATTTCCTCCAGCACATTCTACTGAGCAATGTAGCTTTTTTTTCTAACATAGACACTAGCTATGTTTTAAAATTAGGAAGAGCTACCTTGGTTCTTCAGAAGATGTGCTTTGTCTGCTTCCTGTCTGATACGATGTACCCAAAATAAATTAAGCTCACATTCTAAACTACAAGGTTGTGTGTATAATCTTGGCCTCAATAGAAAGTTGACACATGAGATTACTATAGAAGGATCACAATGAAGATAATGTAAATGTATCAGGGCAAATTAATCTGGAACACGAGACCTCTTAAAATATCCATAATTGTTGGAAAATTTATTTTTAAAAAAACTGGAACTAATTGGAGCTTGTATTTTCATGAAACTGACTTATTCAACCTAACAAATTAGCATGTAATAAATATCCAGTAGCAGTTACTGTTCTATCACATCACATTAATCTTGCTAGATGGTTAATTCCTGTGTGACATGTTAATGGTGCACAGGAATTTGTAAAATGAACATCTTAATGAAAACATGAGAACAAAATTTATGGATTAGTGCATCAATAGTGGCAATGGAAACGATCAGCTTGTGGCACTGCTCGGGTGTAATGGAAGCCCAGGTTGCTTTGATAGCAGCCTTCAGGTCATCTACATAGTTGGGTCTGGTGTCTCTTATCTTTCTCTTGACAATACCCCACAGATTCTTTATGGGGTTCAGATCAGGTGAGTTTGTTGGCCAATCAAGCACAGTAACATCATGGTCACTGAAGTAGCTTTTGGTACCTTTGGCAGTGTAGGCAGGTGCCGAGTCCTGCTGGGGAAAAAAAGTTGGCATCTACATAAAGCTTGTCAGCAGAAGGAAGCATGAAGTGCTCTAAAATTTCCTGGTAGATGCTGTGTTGACTGTGCACCTCAGAAAACACAGTGGACCAACACCAGCAGATGACATGGCTCCCCAAATCATCACTGACTGTGTAAACTTCACACTGAACTTTAAGCAACATGGATTCTGTGCCTCTCCACTCTTCCTCCAGACTCTGGGGCCTTGATTTTCGAATGAAATGCAAAATTTTCTTTTATCTGAGACACAGTCCAGTCTTCTTACTCCTTAGCCCAGGTGAGATGCTTCTGATGTTGTTTCTGGTTCAGGAGTAACTTGACACAAGGCTCTTGAGTCCAGCTTCAGTCCACTCCTTGTGAAGCTCCCCAAATTCTTGAATGGATGTTGCTTGACAATGCTCTCAAAGCTGCCTTTTGCTGGTGCATCTTTTCCTTCCATTAATATGCTTGGATACAGCACTCTGTGAACAACCAGATTCTTTAGAAATAATCTTTGATGGTTTTAAGATGTCTTCTGTGGAAGGCATCTGTCAAGTCAGAAGTCTTTCCCATGATTGTGTAGCCATCTGACCCAGAATGAGGGACCATTTAAAGGTTTAGGATATCTTTGCAGGTATTTTGAGTTAAAGAGTTGATTAGGGTGTGACACCATGACTTTCTAAGATTGATGTTTTTCCACAATATTCTAATTTTCTGAGACACTGCATTTGGGGTTTTCATTATCTATAAGCCAAAATTATTGAAAATTTAAGGATTGAATATTTGAAATGTTTCACTCTATGTGTAATGAATCTATAAAATATATAGATTTTACATTCTGAAATGAGTGACAAAAAATATTGAACTTTTTCATAATATTCTAATTTTCTAAGATGTTCCTGTAAATATATTCACCGCGAGAAGGTAAAAATAAATTATTTACAGGTGTTTTTTTTTCTTCTTTGTCACATAATAATGAGACGGACATATTTTTGTAATAAACATAACTTGTTTGTGTGGTTTTCTTGAAGAGGACAAAGTAGCAGAAGATCTAAAGTGGTGTCCTGATAGTTTTTCTCTATTCCTATATAGTTCATCATTTCCGTTTGCCAGGGGCGGAATTACCATTAGGCGAAACTAGGCGGTTGCCTCGGGCCCCCAGTTCTTTAGGACCCCATAAAACTTGTCATACACTTATAGTTTTTGATTACTTAGTTACTTATTACGAACATAAATTATATTTTTGATTAAAATACATTCGCTAAACTGCCAGCAGAATGCTTATTATATTATGCGTGTCTCGGGGACCCCCCCCTTCAGTCTTCACTATATTGGATTGGTCTATTGTAGCTACTGCACATACGCAGAAAGGATCCAGGAAGACCACAAACCATATGAAAACAAACGGCATGAAGAGGCAAGACAAAAAAAATAAGAAAAGAAGATGAAAGGAAAAGAAAATGAAAAGGAGCTACCCCAAAGCGATGCTATAAAGTGAATAAAGGAGAAAAACACGAAGCTGTCCTCAAAGTTACGTGAAGTGATGATACCTCCTTCGCTGCAAGTGAACAACATCGACATCTTTTGGGGAGGGTCTGTTGTGTGGAGGTGAATGACGAGTGAGTGTGAAAAGTGTCTCGTCTATATAAGAAATATTTCTTGATTCTATTAAAGACGGGAAAGCATATTGGCCATTTTGAAGTAAGCTTTGAATTTCCAATCTATTTGTGACAGAGGATGTGAAATCAATTATTTAGTTGTCTTTTTTTAAAACATTGAATTTCCTGGGAAACTTCAGGCTTCAGGGATCTTTCTAAAATCACACATATGTACACATATTTATTCATTAATTATATTAATTAAAAATAATTTTTCGATTAAATTGATTCATAATATTTTTCTGCGAAATATAATAGACATCAGCCTAAAAAAAATCCAAATCGGTTGGGCCACATTATTAACACCACCACATTGTTGATTCCTGTCAATCTTATTACTTTGTATTAATGTTGTTTTATTGTGTATTATCATTTACTGCTGTAGATGTTTAATATTGAGTTAATTTGAAATTAATTAATTTACTGTTGGGCAGTTTAAGCATTTCTTATATTTGCATCACTATTTTTTTCTGTGACGTGCAATCTGTTTCATGATGCATTTTCCAACTGGGCCAAGATGATACTTCTCACTCAAAGGATGACTTTCAGTTTATCACAAATATTACCACATATTATTTTGGGGGCACTTGGTTTCCACTGAGCAGGAAGGGTTTGAAATATGTAACCAGCAACGGACATAATTTCCAGTCGAGTAGAAATTGCAATATTTACTATAGGGTAAATAATGCACTGGGGCCCCAAATTTCCTAAATCCGCCACTGCCGTTTGCTACATGTTATGATTGGTGTGTATGTACAGAAACGATCAGATCTAATGCTGGTGGGGTAGAGTGTTCATAAGCTTGGGAAGACTGAAGACTAGGCAAGATAGATAGCTTGAATCTGCAAAGATTCAAACTATCTGGAGGTGTGGAAATAAATTAGGTTTGCAACAAAGTATATTTTTTAAAATAAACTCTAGTAGTTTTTTTTCTTCATTTTTTTTCCAAAGATAAAAATCAACTTCCATTGGGGAATAAGATCTTTATAATTGGCTAGACTTGACTTATGGGCTCATTATGAGACCAGACAAAAGTGAGGAAAGACTGATTATATTGGTTTATTCTGGTGGGTGCCTTGGTGTGTGGTTTTTCTAAGTATCTTGAAAATTAGTTTACTTAACCAGGTGTATATTTTTTTTCCCCAAACTAGATTTCTATTAATTTCAGCATTGTTTCCTCTTCCCCTGAAATTTGCTCAACAGGCCCCAGTTGCAAATTCAAATTTCCCATTAGACCTGGCTTCAAGGGCCCAAAGACACATTGTTTAATAAAACAGTGGTTTAACACAAGCAAAGAAAAATTAAGGATAGGAACTTTTGTTCCTAAATATTCATAAGAGCTACATTACAGCCATGATAAGACTTACTGTGATACGAGTGAACAAGTGATTGAATGGTAGAAATGAACTCCTTGACTACATTAAATCGTGAAAATCGTTGCACTTTAGTTAGGTGTGGGGGGACTCTTAAAAGAGCCGTTCGGGCGTTTTGCTTCCGCCAGTGAGACACTTGTCCTTTTACTTGGCTTTAGCGGGCTTCTCTGTCTTCTTGGGCAGCAGAACAGCCTGGATGTTGGGCAACACGCCGCCCTGAGCGATGGTCACTCCGCCCAACAGTTTGTTGAGCTCCTCGTCGTTGCGGACAGCGAGCTGAAGGTGACGAGGGATGATACGAGTCTTCTTGTTGTCGCGAGCAGCGTTGCCAGCCAGCTCTAGGATCTCAGCCGTCAGGTACTCCAGCACAGCTGCGAGGTAGACGGGGGCACCTGCACCAACGCGCTCTGCATAGTTGCCTTTGCGCAGCAGCCTATGAACACGACCCACAGGAAACTGGAGACCTGCGCGGGAGGAGCGGGTCTTTGCCTTAGCTCTGGCTTTGCCACCGGTCTTTCCACGTCCACTCATGGTTTCAACTCAAATCTGTATTCAGATAAGTGAGTTGAGCCGCCAGACGCAGGCTTATATCTGCACGGCGAGTGGGAAGGTTCCTAGCAGACCAATCAGTGCAGCTTCCAACAGAGCCCCACCCCTACAAACTTTCGCGGACTTTTTGAACCGACCTTTCTCCAATAAACAGCGTCTATTTTGACCGGCAAAGCTGCTATTCGTGAGACTGAAGCTAATCTTGTTACATAGTCCACAAAAAGCAAGAACTTATTTCTTGTTCTGGAAACCTCTAGAAGAAAATGGCGTCGTTTTCTTCTCGCGGACGTGTTTGAAGACAGCTCCTGACACGTCAGGTTGGCAGAAGTTTTTTCTTGCGGGGCCCCGAGATGTATCGTATGATTGGTCGGGCGTTTGAGGTGGGCGTGATTAACACGCAAAAGCATGAAGCGGGAAGTTACTGTTTCTGCATATTTCCTGTTGCAAATAAAACGGATTGTTTTGATAAAACAGGTGATTAGAAAGTACGAAGGTTTTTTTTTTTTTTTTACAAGTTGTGGCGTTAAAACCCACTGACCGAGCAGCGTGCCCAACCCGCCCTGTCGCGGATGAAGTTGCTTGTTAAATATGAAATAACGGGGTACATTAACTGGATCTTTATGTTATGTTTTTCTTTTCAATCGGATGTGTTTTTTTATTGTTAGGTTATATTCTTTATTGTGTAGGAACTTGAAATTATAATGCATCATATATGTAAAGTAAGACTTTTTACATGAAGCACTTTGTGCTACCTTTTTGGGGGTTTGTTTGTTTTTAATACAAAATGCTTTAATAAACTTTTATTTGACTTGACCATGAAAGTGATTGGTGTCTCTAGTCTGATGCATTCACAGCATACTTTGGATTTCAATATGCCCCAATGTAAATTCCTTAGTCACCCTGAAGGTAAACCATTATATGAGATGGAGGAGTCACATTCAGACTGGTCTCTTAACACTGCATCTGAGTCACTCTAAAGTGACTAGGCACAGGAAAGCATATGAACGAGGAAAAGGACTAAGCTCTTTAGTGAGGAGGGAGGTGGCTCTTAAAAGAGCCGTTGGGGTAAGGTTAGCAGTGAGTTTAAGCTCTCTCTCCACGGATGCGGCGGGCGAGCTGGATGTCCTTAGGCATGATGGTGACCCTCTTGGCGTGGATGGCGCAGAGGTTAGTGTCCTCAAAGAGACCGACAAGGTAAGCTTCACTGGCCTCCTGCAGCGCCATGACGGCAGAGCTCTGGAAACGCAGGTCGGTCTTGAAGTCCTGGGCGATTTCTCGGACCAGGCGCTGGAAAGGCAACTTTCGGATGAGCAGCTCCGTGGACTTTTGGTAGCGACGGATCTCTCTCAGGGCCACGGTGCCAGGCCTGTAGCGGTGAGGCTTCTTCACACCGCCGGTGGCGGGAGCGCTCTTGCGAGCTGCTTTGGTAGCAAGTTGCTTCCTTGGGGCTTTGCCTCCGGTGGACTTACGAGCGGTCTGCTTAGTTCTGGCCATTTTTCTTCTTTCTCTGGTGTGGGAAAAAAGTATGTCTGATCTGAGGGATCCACTGCTATTTAATTGTTGGAGCAGATGCGTAAAATGACGCTGCCCTAAATCTCCACCCACTCTCGAAGGGTGAGCTCCGCCTTCTGTGACTCAGTTCCACGAATAGCAGCTTTGCCCGCCAGAATGGGCGCTGTTTATTGGAGAAAGGTCGGTTCAAAAAGTCCGCCAGAATTTTTCAGAGGTGGGGCTCTGTTGGAAGCTGCACTGATTGGTCTGTCAGGAACCTTCCCGCTCACCGTGTAGATATAGCTCTGCGCCTAGCGGCTCTACCCACTTATCTAAATACAGATTTCAGCTTGGATTCCACCTCTCTCTTTTCCATTCATGCTCATATGTTTGTTATTGCCTCTTTTCGTGGATTCTCCACATCTGCGCTGTCTGCAGGCATGGCAGTCTGAGACTGTGGCTTTCACTTTAGAGTGACTCAGATGCAGTGTTAGAGACCAGTCTGAATGTGACTCCTCCATCTCATATAACATTCAATCACACTTCACATTTCTTTTAGGATGCATTCAATAAATTTGATACTGCTTCCAGGGAAAGCGAGTGCAATTTTGAATACAATTCTTTTGGTAGGTTGAGCTTTTGCTCATAAATTATTACACTACAAAGCAGAGATCTCTGCTCATTGCTTTTTAGATCATTAAAATTCAAAAGAATAGTCCTGAGAAATGGCTTTTACATTAACATACACAAACCAGGTCTGTGTTTTAGTTCTAGACCAGAGCTGGTTCAGATTATGGTTCACTACCCCTGCTTTCAACATGACTTTTCCTCTTCTCACATCAATTTCAAAGTTAATGTTTCTCAGTGCAGCAAAAACTGTTAAGCTTTGACCTGTTGTGTTTAACATATGTTGGAGCAGTGTCTGAATTCTGCCTCCTAGTATTAACTTTTTAAATAGTGTGAGTGATAAGTGTCTTCAAGTGCAAGACATTTGGAAACGGTGCAAATCATGGATTGTGTTCAAGGTTTTGAAAAGTATTATTTTTAATAAATGTGTGCAGTCAATAGAACTTTTATCAGTCCAGAAAAACTGTAAAGGGTTATGTGACTAATGTTAAGTTTAATCTTAATAAATGCTTAAAACACACTTTGTGTTTCAGAATTTTGTATTTTCAACTACAGATGGACAATACTAAACATGTCTTGTCAATATGATAGTGTAATGCTGGTTATTGTACATGAGCTCAGGTGATGATCATGTACTTTCTATTTAGGCCAATATCAGAAGATCTAGTTTCGCTCAGGGAAGATATAAGTGACACGGACAACAGTTTGGGAAAGCAGACCAACAAAATGCTTTAATGGTGGAAAGCCAGTCTTAAAGAAAAGATAAATACCAATGAAATGGCAACTTTGACTGATTCTTATCCAACAGTGATCAGCTTGAAATGCAACACAACTTTGGTCATAAACAACAACAAAAAAATCAAATTCACAGAAAAAAAACCGATGTGAAATAAAATAAATGGAAATAAAAGTGAATTGAATTGGGCCCTTGATAATAATTCCACAAAGTTCAATGAAGTCCAAAAGACACACCATAAATTGTCCGTGTTATTCTGTGTCCTTAGTTCGTCCGTGCGTGACAGTCCTTTAATGTCCGAATGTGAGATTGTTTATGTAACTGTTCATCTACCCAGCTAGTGTGATTTTTGTGTTCTTATCTGTATGGTTATATAGTTGCTTTCTGCAGATGCACAATGAAACGGTTGCCGACGTCACACCCTCCACGCATGTGAGCTGATATCCTGCTTCACGTTCCTCTGGTCCAGGCTCTGGCTCGCCATCACAACTCAGTCATACACCAAAAAAACCAACCAGAGTTTGGTTTTGTCACAACAAAACACCACAGAGATGTCTGGTAAACCCAAAAATAAACCTCCTTGCAGGTGTGGATACCTTCCAAAGCAAAAACTCAGAAGAAAATATAGCTTTGACCACTCTTTATTGACCTATTAACACAAACAAGTTCTCTTTTTTATCGGTTGAAACCATAGACTGTATATAAAGAGATGGACGGAGCCTCTGTGACGTCACCCATAGGTTTCTGAAGAGCTGAATTGATGCTTGGTGGGCGGTTCCTACCGCTGCCATGTTGGCAGCGTCATGCATGTCGTCTAGCCCAGTGAGCCGTGAGCGTCATGGCGGATGATTGACATCGAGCGAACTCTGAGCTTTCTGTAGCTAAAAGCTAACTGAGCTAACCCCGAGATAATGGGAGCTAACCAGCTAACAGAGGTGAGCGGGCTAAAGTTAAGTCACATTGTTAACCAGCTAAAAACCGCAGTTGTTCTACGTTCTTCTTACTTGAAGCCGGAGATTGGTACCTGTCAATCAAAAGGACACGCCCCTAAATATGCCAAACTTCGAGATTAAATTACTTTTAAACGGACGAGTTAGAAAAGAATTCACTCCCCCCACAGTTAAGGTAAACCTGACCTATAAACCGAAAATGGATTTTTGAACCAGGCTGTAAACATGTTTATTTCTGCCGTGAAGTTGGTCTTTTTGATATGGGAGTCTATGGAGATTTGCTCTGTTTTGGAGCCAGCCCCTAACGGATGAATGGAAAACTGCAGTTTTATGCACTTCTGCATAGGCTTCACTTTTAACCGCCGGAGGTTGCCACTTGGTTGAAATGTGTCTGTTCTCATTGCATCACGTGCAGAAAAAAACATGCAGAGGAAAAGAACACACAGGGAAATTGAAGCGCACTCTGCTGGTAAAAATGATAATTACAACAGTTACAAACAAAGTCAGTCTAAAAACTGAACAGTGGAAACTAAGAGAATTTGGGGATTTAAGCTGTGTACAACTAATGGGTGTTACAATAGGTTTATGGTGCTTCTCTTTGATGCTGATAAAAATACGTCTGGTTTCTTATGAGAAAATTATGATTATGAAATTAAATGAAAAATACTTTATTAATCCCATAGGGAAATTATAAAGTCTGCAATTAATCTATTGCAAGAATAATATGGAATGTGAATAAACCTACTCACATACTTTACTGACGAGTAAATTAATTGTTTTTAAATTGAAAAAATAAAAATATAAATTGAAAAAAATAAAATATAATAAACAATTATGCACAACAACAATTATGCACAATAACATCCATTAATCATAACATTTCTCAGGCTGAGATACTGACATGGCACAGAAGGAAAACACTTGCTGGGCTTCACATGGTATTTCATTGCTTAAAACATGTTTAAGACATTAAAACAAATCGCATGTTTTCTATGAACAAGGTCGCATTTCAAATACTTCAAAAAGTATATCTGATATTTTCTGCTGTAATTCCACAGCATCGCTGGCCTAATCCTGCTATTAACCTAAAATAGCACCAATATCAATTTACCAACAAGGTCTACCTTTCAAGAATCATATACCCTGAAACAGAATAATACAGTGGCCTCTGTAAGTACTTATACTGTAATTCCAAACTGATGAATGAGATGAGTCATTTTTGACAACAGCAAAATTGATATTTGAAAATGTTGTCCTAAAGAAGAATATGCTACTTATTGTGCTTCTACCAAGTCTCCTAAAATCATAGACTCAGTGATTGCTTGAGAGGTCAGGATAATTTAATGGACAAAGACATCACATGCAAATCTGTACACTTTTAGTTAAACAAACCCTGAGTTAGCATAAAGAAATCTATAAGTTTGTCAGAGATGGATGCTCTGAATGTGACACCACAGGACATTGTTTAGAAAATGTACTTTTACGTAGCCTTGCTTAAACCGTTCTATAATTCAACAGTGCCTATTGTCAGTATACAACATCCCTTTCTTTCTTCCTGCTATACAAGCCATAAGCAAATATTGGTCCTTGTTTAGTGACTAATAAAAGAACCTTTCATTATATATATATATATATATATATATATATATATATATATATAATATGCAAACCCTCATCACATCTTTTATCCAAGTAATACTTAGTTCTAGGAATGATGGGGGTTCTGAAAAATGCTCACTTGAGAAAAGTATAGAAAAGTTTAAAAAAAAAAAACCTATGTATAAAATGTACAAATAGAACGTAGGACAGGTAATACTTCAAATTACAAACATACACATACTGTATATACATACAAACAAAGGCTTGTGTGAGTATTAAAGAAAAGGAATAAGCTCTTATCAAAGATTTGGTGGCTCTTAAAAGAGCCTTTTGTGGTTTTAAACAGGCATGGGCAGTTTACTTCTTTTTGGGCGCTGCCTTCTTGACTTTAGGCTTGGCTGCCTTCTTTGCAGGTGCTTTCTTTGCTGCGGGGGCCTTCTTGACGACCTTCTTGGGACTCTTGGCAGCTTTCTTGGGGCTTTTGGCTGGCTTCTTGGCCGCTGCGGGCTTTTTGGCCTTCTTTGGAGACTTCTTAGCGGCTGCTGGCTTCTTGGCTGCTGCTGCCTTTTTGGGCTTCTTGGCTGCGGCGGGTTTCTTAGCTGCGGGCTTCTTTGCCTTGGGGGGTGCTTTCTTGGCGGGCTTCTTCACTTTAGGCGCGGCAGTCTTGTTAATCTTGAAAGATCCGGAGGCTCCAGTTCCTTTTGTTTGGACCAGAGTTCCTTTGGTGACCAGACTTTTGATCGCGGTCTTGACGCGAGCCTTGTTCTTGTCCACATCGTACCCACCGGCGGCGAGAGCTTTCTTCAGAGCGGCAGCCGAAACGCCGCTACGCTCTTTCGAAGCAGCAACAGTTTTGATGATGAGCTCGCTAACGCTGGGACCAGCCTTCTTCGGCTTCGCAGCCTTCTTCTTGGCAGCCTTGGCCGGAGCGGCCGCTGGAGCTGGGGCGGGAGCAACTTCTGCCATTTCCTCTATCACTGTCTGCAGTTTGTCTAAATGCAACGAGAATCTCGCTAACAATAGGAAGCTCAGAGCAGCCGGCTGCTGTTAAACACACCATGAGAACCGTGGAGAGTCAACTCTGTCCTTTGCGCCTGTGCGCAGCATGAACGTCGCACCACTTTGTGTTTTCTCTCCATCGGTAAAATCGTAAAAAATTGGTGTTGGAGCAAAGCAGCAGGTTGGCAGTAAATAAGCTGACAACATACTTGTGTTCCTTCATCTTCAGCTCAATTTGAGCTTGAAAGTTTTTTCTTACTTTTGCACACAGCCTCTAAACATCACCGATCTGACGCGGAACTCCGCGCTGCTCAGCCTATTTTACCTCACTTTTTCCTCTTAAAATGTCTTTATTTGCGTCGAAACTCCATTAACAAACGTTTTGTAGCTGCTTTAAATGTTCCTTTAGAAGTTAAAACAAAAAACTACCATATGTTTGCTATTATCTGTTCATAAAGAGAGGATATTGTAGCAGTAGCAAACACACTGAAATGGAGCCTGGGTCAGCTAGATAAGTTGCCTTTGTTTTGGAGTTCTGATATAAATTATATGGAACCCTGTTGTCAGCAGCCACTTCAACTGTTTTACTCCTTCTAACTTAACTTTATCAGAGTAAAAAGAAAATCACCCAGAGATACATAGAGCTACAGCAGCTGTCTTCAACAGTGTAATAAGTTATTTGAAATAACAAACACTGAGCAAGCAGTTTAATATCACAGATGTTTCAGTAGCGTACTAGAGGCTTGGTTCTTTTGTTTTCCCTGTATAATTTAATTAAGTTCACTGTTGGAAATGCTGCATTTGTGGATTTAAGTGTGAGAAAATAATGAGCTTACTTCTGATTTGGCTCAAGAATTTTTAATTCAATAAATTCATGAATGGTTTGTTTTATATGTTTACTTTAGGTGTGACAAAATATTAAAACTGTGCTTCTATTACTAATAACACCAACATAACAATGATAAATATTTATAACAAAAAATTAACTATTATTAAAAATGACACAAAGGCAGTTTCTAATTACAGAAGAGTAGAAGACAATGGGAAAAGGTATAGCAGATTTAACTTAGTCTTTTTAAAATTCTCATCATTAAATACAAATTTAATCATGTACAGCACTGAGAAGAATTTATATTCATCTTTTTTTTCATATGAGACTTTACCTAAAATGCACTACAACCATAAAAGCATTTTACTTTATCTAAAGCTTGTAACAACTTATGCAACTTTTCAATACTTACTTTTGGATAACATCTGCTCCCTAATGAATGTTTTAACAATTCATCTAAGTTCTGGTTCAATAACTTGTGTCAAATCAGTTATGTTAATCTTACTGTTAAGTTTAACACCATCAGATCAATACAACACCCTACACATGAATCTACTGAAACATTCACCCTTAACCTTTTTTGTGATGAATTACAATTGTACAATTTCATTTAATGTCCTACATGTGTCACATGAACATTACATTTCCAAAAGATTTCTGCTGAAAGTTGGAAAGGTCTAACGCTTTGTAAGCAAGTATGTGACAAATACTCATCCAACAAACATCTGAGGTTAATTAGTGAGGAGGTATTACAAAATTGTTTTTGACTGTTGATGACTATTGCACTTTGACAGCAAGACTGGCCGAAAATAACCAATAACCAACCATGGTTGCATCTTTATCATTTGAAGCAAACAGAAGTTGTTGTTTTTTTTTAAATCACCCCAAAATTAGTGGATTTACTTTGATATTCAAACATTTGTGCGTTTGCATCCGGTAGGTGTGGGAAGTTCAAACCGTGTCACATTTGTAAGTGTTTTTAGCCCTGGCAATACAGCTACAGTGCACTAAACAGCCAAATGTTTACTTCAGTTTTCCCATCAGCTGCTAAGAGGGTCAACATGTTCCACTGACAGTTGCACACACCCTTTTAAGATGTGTAGGCTCTTGTCATGTGTATATATATATATATATATATAAAAATATATATATATAAATAAAAAAAATAAAAATAAAAAAAAGACGTGACAAGCAAAGAATTTATTAGTATATGCCCACAGTTATGATAAACAAGTTATATGACAAACGAAATTCAATGAAATAAGTGGGAAAACCAGGTTGAGCTCTAATGAAATCCCAAATAAATTTTATTCGAACACGTCAACATAATACAGCAATGTTTATCGTGTTGATTAAATTCCCGCTTACCATGTTGGGAATGCATTTAAGTCAGTAAAGAAAATCTGCTCCTCAGACAAAGTCGGTGGCTCTTAAAAGAGCCGTTGTGGGAGTTCGATTGAGCAGTGGTTTACTTGGAGCTGGTGTACTTGGTGACAGCCTTGGTCCCCTCAGACACGGCATGTTTGGCAAGCTCACCAGGAAGCAGAAGACGCACTGCAGTCTGAATCTCTCTGGAGGAGATGGTGGAGCGTTTGTTGTAATGAGCCAGACGAGAAGCTTCGGAAGCAATGCGCTCAAAGATATCGTTCACGAAGGAGTTCATTATGCTCATTGCCTTGGAAGAAATACCGGTGTCAGGATGAACCTGCTTTAACACCTTGTACACGTAGATGGCATAACTTTCTTTCCTGGTCTTCCTCTTCTTCTTTCCTCCCTTGCCGGCAGCCTTCGTGACGGCTTTCTTCGAGCCCTTCTTTGGAGCAGACTTCGCTGGTTCAGGCATCTTGTTGACAAGACATATGATAACGCTGCATGAGGGAGAGCTTGTTTATATGGGCGCTAGGCAAATTTGTCTGTGCTGTCGCTTGCGTGTAATTGGCTGACATGATCAGCTGATTTGTTGGGAACGGCCATTTTCTATTTTAAATAAAGAATTTGGCGCGCAGACTCGGAGAAAAAACAAAGGAGATTATGGCTGTGTCTGAATTGAATTGACACACATCCCGTTTCTTTTGTTTACCACTCTGGGTAAGCTGTTAGTACATTTAAAATCTACCATGATGTCTTCTAGCCTTTTTTAAAATTGATTCCGGGCACCACCCCCACAATGTAATCACTTGTTTGTTTCTTATTCAAATTCATAGATAACATAACCTCTGTTTTGGCAGATTTAATAAAATGGCAGAAAATGACTCATGGCATTTGTCTCATGTTATATGTCTCATGTTATAAATAAGGGGATGACTTCTGAACGGACGGACATGGTTCTGAGTTGATCATCATTTTCCTGCACCATAACACAACAACGTGACTTTGCTGTCCTGGTTTTGATTAATTTCTCTTAAATAAAAGGATTATATAAATTGCAATACTGAATCCCTTTAATGCAGGACCATCCATTCATAGCAGAGCAGGACTGATGAAATAGTTTGATGTGAATGAAATTTAAATGAATCATTTGTTTCTCTCATAATCAACACAACTATTGAGAGGAATAAGATTAAAATATTTTATTCTGCAGTGGGATACACACAGCTTGTCTTTCATGCAGCATGAAAATTGTGCTTTTATTTTAACTTGAAAAACGTTTTTCTTTAAAGAGATGTAATCTCAAAAACTAAATATAATACAAATAACTGTCAAGGCAGGTGAAGAGTTTTTATTATGCAGAAACAATTTAATAATATAAACTATTATAATCTGCTGAATATTGAATAAGACTTTAGATGCATAGCCATCAGTTTCAGACAGATGTTAGTGGTTACCTGGTATTTGGTGTAGGTTCCTACACCTGTCATGAATTGAAAAAATGCCCATCATTAAATATACATGAAGCTATTTTTTAAATGGATGTATAAAAAAACAACAATTTTACAAACTGTTGGCTACAACCTAATAATCAGGCTGAAAATACTGAAAAGCTATATGTTATTCAAACATTTATTGTTCTGATATTTTGATTCTGAAACAAATATATCTGTTAATCTGTGTGGGTTAATTAAATTAAAATTATGTAATCATATGCTGCCACTCTGTAATGTGGAATTTCCCAAATCGGGATTAATAAAGTATTTCTATTCTATTCTATTCTATTCTATTCTATTCTATTATCATTTAGCAGACACTTTTATCCAAAGTGATTTACATGAGAAAGAGAAGAACACAAGCATGAAATCAAACAGTAGAAAACATCATCGGAATGTGATAGTGGACTGCTGCGAGTCCAGTTGGACACAGGTGTGTTGATATGGAGTTCTACTTTTTGTTCCACCCGACAACATTATTTATGTTAAAATACAAAGAATGAATATTCTGAATGAAAAGAATATTTGTTGCAAAGAATTGGGCTACGTTCATCAACTCCTCTGATAGTTAAACTAAATGCAGAAGTGCTCCTTGAAGAGCTGAGTCTTAAAGTGGAACTATTATGTGCATTTCAGGCTAATTTATTTTATTTCTGAGACCAGAAGGGCTGGGATTGATCGAGTTATTGTCACAAATCGCTTTATTTACTTCAGACCGACCCTCTCCGTTGGCTGTCAGATCAGCCTGTGGGCAAAACGAGTGGATTGAGACTCTTCCGCATTAAGCCCCGCCTCCCACCACTGCACTACATCGGGAGCGTGCACCGCAACTGCTTTTGCCGTCATTGTAACATCTCATAAACAGGCTAATGTGAACTCAATGAATAAAACAAAATACAATGTTAAAACATTGCATACAGCCCTACATGTTCAAACCTGAATCAGACCCAGAAAACGAGGTGGAAAACAGCAACCCACTGCAACGAATGCAGCAGGATGTCTCTCTTTGGTAAACTCACCAGCCATCGTTGGAAATAACTTTATCCGATGTTTTCCACCCGCCTGATGTATTTGTACATGCCCTTGTTAACCAGTAGAAGGTAACCAATCACCGAACCTTATCCCCCGGGATGTCACAAGGATTTCCAAGTAGAAAGAAACTCTCTAAAACGACGCGTTTTTCGTCGCCATGGAAACCGAACGGAGCGAGTGCTTGAACTCAAACTCAAACATGCGTTTAGGTGATAAAAAAACGGTGCCGTTCACATGTCTGATGAGGATTCAACACTGTAACACTGTAGAAAGCTCAGAAAACTCGAAATACCATAATAGCACCCCTTTAAGCTTGCTCTTAAAAGTAGACAAGGACTCTGCATCAGACAGAGTTTGGCAGGTCATTCCACCATTGTGGCAAAACAGAAGAAAAGAGTCAGGTGAGTGATTTAGTCCCACATAGTGGTGGTAACACGAGGCGTCTTTCATTGGTAGAGTGTAACTGTCGAGAGGGAGTGTAGCTCTGGATTGAGGAATGAAGGTAGATAGGAGCCGTTTGAGTTATTGTTTTGTAAGCCAGAAGCAAAGCTTTGAATTTGAGGCATGCTGCGACCGGAAGCCAGTAAAGTGTGATTAGCAGCGGAGTGACATGAGCCTGTTTGGGTTGGTTGAAGACCAGACGTGTTGCGGAGTTCTGGATCATCTGCAGAGCATGCAGGCAGACCTGCCAGTAGGGAATTGCAGTAATTGATGTATGAAATGACCAGAGCCTGAACCAAAAGCTGCACCGTGTGTTTAAATTTAATTAATAAAAAAAAGAAAAGAGAGTGAAAAACCATTTCAGCGTTAACTGGAAAAGTCCTCAACATGACAACATTGTGTGTTGTGGCATTGCACAACCAGAATTTTACTGAATAACATGCTTTTTAAGCACATGTTGCTACAAACATGAATAAACCAATAAACACTATACAGTGAGTAACAATGCAGAGTGAATACAAAAGTATGATCAACTGATAACTTAACACAGCGCAGTTATCCTGGAGAACAGGCTCCTTTATGGAGGTTACTAGGAGGACAAACCAGAGCTGGGCGTGTCCTGTATCAGCTGTCAACAGGGGAAAAAGTAGTCCTTTCAACCACATTTTACTATGCACTTCGTGCTGTCGACATATTGAGGAACTTTACCTAAACTCAGAGGAAGATTCTTCAGGGCTTGCCCATCACTGAACAATATGAAACAGACTAATCTTGGTAAACACACACTTTTTAAACCTATAATTCTGTAATTCATTTCTTTATTGAAGATGAAATATTAACTGGTGGTTTCCTTTTTTGTTTGTGTAAACGAGGCTTAACAAAAGCTAACAGGTGTATAGGGCTTTACATGTTTTGATTTTCTGCATGTCAAGTGAATTCAGACTTTGTTTTACTTTCACAAGAAGGTTATACCATTTAGGACTGTATTTTCTGCTTATTTCTACGTGCTCATTATCTGGTCAGAGTCACATACAGCAGGGAACAGATAGGAACTGAGACAGAGTTCTCTGCTGGTTAAACCTGACTAACCAGTCTGTTGAGTGTCTGACTGCGGGCTGGTAATACATGAAATGAGTGAATTTAATGCACATTTATTCAATTCATTTAGTGATTAATTAGACTTAGAAAAAATATTTTTTCTGTTTTATAAAAGTACATTTTATAATATAATAAGAAATGTACATGTTGTCATCAGAAGTAGCCATTCAATCTATCTGGCAAAAAGAGGTATAGATCAATGAAATCTAAAAATGTTTTCACAAACATGTTAAGATGTATAAGTGATAAAAAGATAGTGATACACTCCACTACATGCAGAGTTTAAAAAGTCTACTACTAAAAGAAAACAACATCTATAGAATCTAAATAAAAACAAAAACTGAAAAAATATAGAAAAAGTTAGACAAGTAGCCAAATATGAATATAAGAAAAATATATCAATCATACTAATGCAGGCATTGTGATGTCTGTTTCAGGAGCCAAGAGCAAGCTACAGCAAATAGCTGTGGGATTTGTCCTGGGAGCGGTCGGAGGCTGCATACTGGGAGCCACAGAGGACCCGGTGGACAAGATTGTGTCAGTGATGACTAGAAGTAGTTCACTAAAACCAGTCATACAGGAAGCCAGGGCAGTGGGTGCATTGGGGCTGGGGACACTCATGGGAGCCACAGCACTTACAACAGCAATGACATCAGTGATAGCTGGTGTGATTCTTGCAGCAGTGGTAGCTTCATTTTTTGCTGCCACAAGAAGTGGCACTGGCTCCCACAAACGCTCTCTTGGATTGTGGGCATCAGCGGGCTTTGCTGGTGCCCTCGGGATAACTCTCAGCGGAGCCACACTTGGAAGAGCAATTGAATGGATTGTTAAGAATTATAACATGGTGGGACTTCTGTGGGCTCTCAGCTTATTCACTCTATTCAAACCACCTATGCGTTTTCTGTTCAGGATTCTCTGGAAGCAGGGGGAGGTCTGTTGTATGCTGGGACCTGATGCCAAATCAATGGAGAGGGAAAACCTTGAGATTAGTCACCAGCAGCAAAGACAGAGGGTAACCTTGCAGATAGAGCAGAGGATCCTGTCACTGGAGAAAGGAGGCAGCACAAGTGGGATGGAGGACAGGACAACATGGGTCACTGAGCAAAAGAAGAGGGAAGAGATGGAGAGGAAGAAGCTTGAGCATGAACAGGCTGAGGAGGAGCAAAGAACACTTCATGACTGGATCAACACTGTGATGATGAAACATGTTGACTTTTTGGCTTTCTCTGGAGTCCCGATGACAATCATTGCCTTGGTAACATCAGGATTTGGTCTGTTTGGTTACGGAAACCACCAGTCTGTGTTAATAGTGCTTGTGGCTTTAGTTGGCCTGATGGGCTATTTTCTTCTGCAAGCTTCTGACTTTAAGTTTTGGATGTTGATTGGATGCATGGGAATGTTTGCAACTTTTGTCATCGCCATGCTCACCCTACACGCCGGACAGGTGGTTGTACAAACTGCAATGAAGATGAGAGCAGCAGGTCACAATCAGTCCAAAGAAAACATTGGCACTCGTATGAACTACCAGTCCTCTCTGGAAGCTGTGAATACGGCGTTCTTTAGTGCAAAACTGTGTCAACTGGGCTTGGGGGCTACAGTTGGTGGGACATTAGTAAGACATTCAGCTGAGGAGGTCAAAGTTATAGCAGGGGCAGCTGCAGTAGCAGGGGGTTTATTAGTTGGGATGGAGGCCTTAGCCCCAGTTCTGGGTGAAGGAGGTACAGCTGGAGCGCTGCTTGGTGTGGTGGGAGCAGCTGGGGTGTCTGTAGGTGCAACAGCAGCTGCAGCTGGAAGATGGTCATCATGGCAAGGAACTCTGGGAACAATACTGGGCTTGATTATAGGAGCATTAGGGATGGGAAAATGGCATATTGTCAATATTGGTTTGCAGTTGCCTGTAGCCTGTGTCTTTGCAATGATCAAATCATTTTAGCCAAAAAATGTCTCCCTGATATATTTAATTGCTGTCTGCCATCAAATTACTTTAACTATTAAAGTATAAAAACCACACAAGTGAGCATAATTCACAAAAGCCACAGGCAATGTAACTGGCATGTTATTTGAGTGCTGTAGAGAAGTGTCATTTGTGGAAAAAGATTGATTTTCTTTTCTTTAAAAAAGTGAAACAATACATTTTTTAACTCCTTTTGAAGCAATTTTGATTTTCAAATGGTCAATATAACAATTGAATGTGTGAACAAATGGGATTAATAAAAAGTTACCAAGGAACAAATGTCTTCTAATAAATTCTCATTTTGTTTCCAGTGTTTTGTATGAGATAACTGATTGTGGTGTAAGTAAAGAAAAATGTAAAGTATTCTCACATAATTTGGAAGATGTTTCGAGTTTAAGTCACAAGGTTTTGTTGCGAAAGACATGGCCTGACCAAATTCTTTTTTTGTCTGATCCTCTGATATTATCTGCTACTGTGACTAAAATGTCCAAAGAATGATTCATTTCACAAATCAGGTTTTGAAAACGAGTTCAGCAACATTGGTTTCACTGGCTCATTATGAAGCAGTTATCTGTAGTTTTGATCAGAAAGACAAACAAACATCATGCTCTTTCAGGAGTTTTTTCAAAGCTCTACCTTGCCAATATGGGAAGGAGATTTATCATATTTACAATTTTTCTGTACTGTCTTTTATTTACAGACTATAAGGTTGATAGACCTGGTGTAAAGACACCCCTGGGCTTGAAAACAGAATTTACTTGAAGTATATGATAAAGGGCCCTGCCATGGACTGGCGAGCTGTTCAGGGTGTACCCTGCCTGTCGCCCAAAGCCAGCTGGGATAGGCTCCAGCTTTCCCGCGACCCTGAATTGGATTAAGCGGTTCAGAAAATGAATGAATGAATGTATGATATAGTTTCATTTTTACTGCACAGAGCATAATTATGTTGGACTTTTGTTGATATTCCTTGGTTATGTAAGCGGGTTTAACCAACTGCATACGCAATTTTTAACTACGATTTTTGTTTTATTTTGGCATAGTTTAGGCCTATTTGACATAGTTAACTTTTTGCGTCGAACCATTAGACTGACTACAATTTATCCAGCTTTGATTGAATTACAAGTAACTTTATTCTTTATAAAACAAGCTGTTTAAAAGATAGTTGTGCGATTTATAATTTTGGATAGATACTTCATGTATCACAAGCAATGGTTATAACCACCATTGCTTTGTATAATTCAGTAGATATCCAATACAAAATTGCAGTAATAGAAAAGCTACAGATGGAGCAGGATGATTTTGGTACCGATGCCTGAAGCTTATTCATATGGTCTTACAATTTTATGGTACAGATCCGTCCACCCATTTGAATGTCCCATCTGTGCCATGTAAACCGACCCAAATCAGAAGATCCCTATTTAGCTGATTTATGGCCTTCTGGTGAGAAAAGTATGCAATTAATACGACTTGAAAAGTAACCTTGCATCATCAATCATTATACAAAGAACTGGTTCATTCACATCTGTAAGATACAATAGACCAAAAATATCATGTTAAATTACACTAAAATAAAATCTTCATGTTAAATTACACTAAAATAAAATCTAATGAATTTATTTTAAAGACAGAGGTGTGAACAGTTTGACAGGGGCCCCTCCAGGGGTTTTACAACAGAGCCTTTCTGATAGGAGAAGTTAGGTATGAAAAGATGTTTCAAATCCTGTTTGAAACATCCTGTTTCAAAAGTCAGTGGTTACTTTTTACTAGCATATCTTTATTTATGTAGTCAATAATAATTAGAAGAATGCTTTCAGTAACAGCAGTTTAGAAAGTTCAGTAGTGCCTACTTCAGAACTGGGAAATGTTTTTGGTTTCAAAATTTCACACAGTTTTGGCCCTGATGGAATGGCTGATAAATTCAACCTGAAATGTTCTCTCTCTAGCCGAGAGTCGTCACGCTATATGCACCTATGTGTGTGTAAAAGACAAAACTGGTTATTCCACTCCAGCAATTATTAACCTTCGGTACAAATAACTTTTGCGTCAGAAAGAGTCTTATTTTAAAAAGCAACAGAATTTTGTTTGAAGTTTGAAGCGCTAATCTGTAAACATAATAATTAAAAAAAATATCGAGCATATGTTTTACAATTACAGTGAATACTCCAAAGCAAAAAGAAAAGTGATCATAAGGCCTATTTGTACAGCACATTTAATGTACCAGACCATTCAAAGTGTTTTACATAAGACATTAAAAGCAATACGCGCTTATTAAATGTGACTGTAAAATAGAAGTCATTTTGCAATGTCAATAAATTATTTTACTGGCTAACTAAAAGAAAAAAAAAAAAAAAAATCAAACCCTTTAGCTTCACTTTTAATCTTTCATTCTCTTCCACCATGGTCTTCATCTTGTTGACAAATTCATTGTTTCTGTTTTCCAGAATATTTTTGTCTCGGGTCAAGGCATTGAAGCTCTCGTATGTGAAGCAGAAGATTGGGTACCTGTCAATCAAAAGGACACGCCCCTACATTTACCGAATTTTGAGATTAAATTACTGTTAAATCGGCGAGTCAGAAAAAAATTCACTCCCCTCCAAAGTTGTCATGAAGGTAAACCCCAGCTGGCTTTTGCCTGTCGCCCAAAGCCAGCTGGGATAGGCTCCAGCTTCCCCGTAAACCTGAACCATTAAACCGAAAATGGATTTTTGTACCATGCTGTAAACATGTTTATTTCTGTTGTGAAGTGGGCCTTTTTAACATGAGAGTCTATGGGGATTCGCTCTGTTTTGGAGCCAGCCCGTAGCGGATGAGGGCAGAACTGCAATTTCATGCACTTCCGCATAGGCTTCACTTTTAACCGCCGGAGGCTCTGTCCATCTTTCATATATGGTCTATGGCTTCAACCTGTTATTTCACTGAGCACTCTTAAGTGTAATTTGACACCCCCGGTTTATATGGCCTTCACGTGTTGTAAGTAAGCGGTGCTGTTGCTACCAGTAGATGAAGCCAGAAACCCCCAAATTGCTAAATTTCTCTGATCTTGGTTTAAGCTCTGTATAAGGCTGGATTCTGCGACCCTAACCACACCCATTTGACATCCAACTCCACCCAATATCCAGCCCCGCCCCATCCTCCATGCTGCAGCCAGGGGTTATTGGATTCTGCAGCTTTGTTTATTTGAATAAGCTAATGCATTTCCAGCTGGATATTTTCATTCTTTATCATTTATTATGTATCCTTATACACATGTACAATATTAGTAATGTTATTTGGACTCTCGTTTCTTTATAGACCACGCACACACATCTACATTATGACCTCATCTGTGTTTATTTGGAAACATCTGCAATAAAATGTGTTTGGGAACTATCTTTCTGTGCCCCTCTCTCCGACCAGAGATCTGTGGAAAGAGACTATCAACCCAGCAATATCCCTCCAGAGTGTTCCACTCTCACAATTAAACTGTCTGTACTCTGTGGTTTTGGATTTTGAGTTATTTTGAAATGTGCAGTTTTTTTGTCATTTCTACTTTCTTTTGAGTATGTATGTTTTAATCTGTTCACATTTGTCACAATATGATCTCATCCTGATTCTTAATCCATAATTAGCTCTATTACTCTTCGGCAGCATATTTATTTCTCTCTTTTGGACAATGCTTTCTGTATATTGTTATTTTTTATGTGACTTTGAAGTAGTTTAAGCAGGTTCAGAACATGGATGTACAGATGAATGAATATTTCAGTTCTCACTGGTCTGCTTGTTTGAGTCAGCATTTGAATCCTCACAATAGTATAAGCTGTTAGAGCAGCAAGAGGGGGTATTCCAGATAGGCTGTGATTAACAAACACTGTGATAAAGCCTACGCTCAAGTTGCTAAATCCTCTGACGTCTTAACCCACTCTGTTTGTTCCAAAACCCTGACTATGAATTAGCTATCATGGTCAACCTTTGAAAGGTATCATCAACTGTGCCACAAAATTATGAGACTAAATAATAATAATAATAATAATAATAATAATAATAGTCATCATCATCATCATCATCATCATTATTATTAGTAGAGAACTTTGCTGATTAGTTGTGGGACAGAATATCTGCCTAAAGGTGCAGAAGTCTTATTGAAAGTTACAGAAAATACCTGATTGCAATGATTGCTATCTATCTATCTATCTATCTATCTATCTATCTATCTATCTATCTATCTATCTATCTATCTATCTATCTATCTATCTATCTATCTATCTATCTATCTATCTATCTATCTATCTATCTATCTATCTATCTATCTATCTATCTATCTATCTATCTATCTTGCAAAAATACTTCTCCAAAGAGGGGGAGAGGTAGGGGACTATTTAAAAAAAGCACAGAGAATAGCAACATTTTTTTTTTCTCTTTCCTCTTTTGTAAGTGTCAGAAAGAGGAAGAGACAGCATGTGCCCTTTTGTCATGAAAAAGAACAGTGCAAAAGTAGAAGTGGATTTTATAGCAGAATTGCTCACAGTTAGATTCCTTGACCACCAGACCAAGTCAGAGGTTAACATGGCAAGAATTGCCCACAGACAACAATCTGAAATCTCCATGGATTATGTAAATCTACCTGATCCATCTGCTGGCAATCATGCAAACATACACAATCAATTGTATCTTGCTGCACCAGGTAAGATTTGACAAAAAAAAAAAAATCAATAATTATATTGACAGTTTCATTTGACAGTCCTGAGTTATCAGGATAAAATTGCTGTATAGAGTTAACAGAAGCTTTCCATTTTTTTACGACAGGTTTTGTTGAGAGAAAGTATATATCTGTGTAAATCTGCTTTACACTAACTCCATATGAGTTTCTTTTCTTCTTTCAGGGACAAACCTGTACAAAATGATTGCTGTAAGCTTTGGATTTCTCTGTATCCTACAAGTCGCTCTCAATGTTACTCTGCGGCTTGCTTTCCGTGAGTTTTTGTTGTTTCTCTTCTTTGTTTTTAGCCTCATACTTAATTAAATTGCATCGTTGTTACAGATAATGGCTGGATTTTTAAGTGTGTAGATCAGGTCACTTAAAGTTTTCATCAAATTTTAGAGATTTCTTTAGGAAAATGTTTAATAGTTGTTTATTGTTTTGTAATGTATGATTTACTGACATAAATTAAAGGATATTAAGAATCACAAACTGTTATGAAAACCTAAAGATGACATAGAAAAGGCTGAGACTTTCCAGATCTCCAATTTTTATTCTTGAAATAGTAAAAACATTCTATTGGGTGAAATTAAATCTGGTCCTACAAGAGCAGCAATAATCCTGCAGGTTTTCCATGTATCTATGCTCCTACACACCTGACTGAAATCAACGAGTCTTTATGCAAAACTTGACAAGGCTATTGGATCGATTTAATTTCATTCATGTGTGCTGAAACAGGAATGCACTGAAAACTTGCTGGATTGTGCCTGTCATAGAACCAGATTAACCTGTTCTAAATTATTTTATATTTTAATAGACACGTAAATGTTCAAGGACTTGTTCTCTATATCTTTTCCAGCATTGCCAAACCACCCTTGAGCATGACACTGAATGACACTGAACCATAAATTATATGTGAAAAGGGGAAAAAAAAATCCCATTGAGATCAGGGCAACCTGGTCAATAGTTTAGTAGCAAATGTCTTAAAATACAAATTTGAATTCCATCCATCCATCCATCCATCCAGCCATCCATCCTCTAAACAGCTTAGTCCAATTAATGAGGTGTGTTTTTTTGTTGCATCTTTATCCTTCCCCCTTTAGGTGAAGTGTAGGGATACTTCTTTTTTGTTCAACACCCACCCATCCTTCCTCGTGTCATCTTTTCCTCATTTATAAGGCAGCACCGGTTAAAAAACTGGCTGCAGGGCTTAAGTATCAGTTCGTTCTGTAAACTTGTCAAATATAAATATCTGTATGTCTCACCTTGGACGAGCTGACTTGAACCTTGAATTTACCCTCGGGGATAAATAAAGTATCTCTGATTTGATTTGATTTAATTAATGGTCATGGGAAGCTGGAGCCTATCTCAGCAATCATTGGGTAAGAGGCAGGGTACACCCTGGACACTGGACAGTTTTATTTAAATTACAAAGACCTTAAATAACAGCTAATACATAAGTTAATTTATACAACTGACAGGCTTTAAATTGTGATGGATGAAATCATTAGTTACAAGATTATAATGGAGATCAAAACATTTAAAAATGGGAATTCAAGCAGGCCCAATTCACTTCAGCATAGAGCTGTGCCGAAGCTAAAGTTGATCACAACCACAATAAAACCTGAAAGTTGAATGGTAAACTTAACTTGAAGAATGAAGGAATTTGGTACTAAACATCTCCATAATCTAACAGCGATAGGAAGGTAGCCCAGACAAGGCACTTTGATGCTATAAGGGAGAAGCATGCTTTGTTGCAATAATAGAATCCAAGCTTCACTCTTGTTTGCAAACCAAATTATTGATGTAAGCTTTTAATTAAAATTTATGATTATGATTTATGATCAATTTGGAGACCTACATACTTTTAATTAGGAACTAACTGCATTGATTTATCTTGCATGGTTATTATCAGCTGAATTATCTTTTGTATTTTCCATTTATGATGAAATGCTATGAATTTGGTTGTATCTGCATTTACAATCTATTTAATGGCATCTAGTTGAGATTTAACAGTATTTAAAGGAGACTGTGAAAACGCTAAAGCCTGGAAAATTAAGGAACAGCATCAGTAAATCAGTCATCAGCATAAAAGTTGTAAATGACATTCAACAGGTTATCACAGAGATTGTTAATATACATAGAATATATATAAAAAAAAAGGACCTCAGACAGGGCTCTGTGGCAGTCCTTTAAAGATTGTAAGGACAGAATAGGAACCAGCCAACTTGACACTGTGTTCTGTTTGTCAAATGATTTATATACCAATTGGTTGCTTGATTTAAGATGCAAATCTGCAGCTATGTGATTATATATTGAGGTGTGAATTTCACTTCAGGCTAAAAGTCAATAACAACCCTTAATTGCAATGGAGGGATCTCTAGAAAATTCAAGAGCGACAGTGAGAAGTTGAAATTGCGTCATGAGTTTAATTCCGAAGCTTTTCTAGAATGATCACAACAAAATAAATCTATCCTTTTTCTGTGCCAACTCTGTTCAGCCAAGTCTCAGGCAGAACCAAGATATCTACATATTTGATTGAACCCAGATTTGAATTAAGTCTAATTTAGGTATCAAGCAAAGGGCATTTATGTGAATTACACCCAGACCAGCTCTGGATGTAAAATCTTCAGGGTACCAGTTAGATTTAGTGGTGGGAATGTGAAGGAAATTTAAGTGACTTTCCCTTTTGTTAACAAAATATTTCACACCAATATGTGTTTCTGCTCTCACAGACAGTCCAGGCTTCTGCAAAAATGGGACGGAGGATTTAAATGATCTCAGAAAATTAGCTGGTAAGTCAGAGAATGGCAAAACTCATAATGTGGCAGATTATCAAATGCTTGTACCACATAAAAAGTATTAGATGAATAATAGAAAATAAATCATCATATGATAAGCTACAATAGTAAATAAAATGTGCAATTATAGTAATAAGGCTAAACCATCACCTTTTTCTCTCTTCATGTGTTTCTTTACCTGCTTTTCACTTGGATGCTTCTGATATTCTTGATCATAACCAAAAATCATATAAAAAGTATTATTGTCTTATGGTTAAAGTAATTATATATATGAAAAAATATATCATAACAAATATAAATTTACATCTGAGCTTTTATTTATAGCAAGGAGGTATTTTATGTGTCTTTTTTTGTCATCCCAAAACAGATGAGTATTTTCACCAAGAATGGGTTTATTACCATCATAGTTTTTATTATATTTCATTAATCAAGAAATCCTGGGAGGACAGCAGAGAGGACTGTCTGCAAAGAGGTGCAGACTTGATAATTATTGATAGCAAAGTAGAACAGGTATGTATTTGTTTTGTATGAATATATAAATCTATATTCAGAAAAGTAGTGCAAATTATGACAGCAAGATCAGTTTAATTTAAATCAGTTACTGATTTTCTGTGGAAGGATTTCACAAGACAGTTTCACAAGCTCACCTGGATTGGCCTAGCTGACAGCACGAAGAAAGGGAACTGGAAATGGGTGGATGGTACTCCGCTCACCAAAAGGTTTATACATTGTTTATGGTGTAAAAATAAACATAACCCTGAAACCAAAGGCATTTAAAACCTATAGGCTTTTATACCAGATACATTAAAGTGTTAAATTCGAAGTCATAGGGCTGGCCTGCACTTAAGCTGTACTCTAAATATGTATCAGAATGTATTATTTTGTCAAATGATTCTATTGTCATTTTTATTGTTAATCCAGTTTGTCTTCTTTTCTTTGGTTTCAGCTACTGGGGCCCAGGGGAGCCCAATGGGTATGAAGGCAGAAATGAATCCTGTGTAGAGATCAGGTTCCATGAGAGAGAAAACAGCTGGAATGACATACCATGTGAAGATCAAAACTTTTGGATCTGTGAGAAAAATGTCTGTCTTTAATTAAATGTTTAAAGTCTTGTAAAGCTGTAATCTACATGTTCAGTCTGAATACAAAAATCACAATTCAGAATTTATAATATGTGTGATATAGTTTTACTATCATGTTTTGGTTTTGTTTCTTGTTGCATTTATCACTGATGTGTGAAAGCTCTGGTCGTGATGTTAGAGTTAGAGAAAATCCATTAAATGTTTAAAACCCATAAAAATAAATATATAAATTTTAAATGTTTTATGGCAAAGGATTTAGGTATTTAGGGTGAGCAAAATCTGATCCTACCTATAAGTAAAGTTGTCATTGGGACAGTAGTTTTAAACTGGCCAACATTGCCATCTAGCTGTGAATTTGAAAATTGTATGTATCTTGTGTGTAATCTATCTTTCCTGGATGCCTGAATGAGCAGATCTCAGACAGTTAACTCAAATTGTAAAGGAATCATATGAGGAAGAGCTGATTGAATCCATTGATTCCACTTTTTTTTATTTTTTTTATTTTTTTTTTTTACATTTGCTTATTTAAGAAAATTTCACCAGAGACAAAAAATAAACAGTTACACTGCTGCAGGTCATGATAGTTGGACTGAATATCTCATTCCCTTGCTTACATCTTCACATTGTAAACTATGTAAGCAATAGTTTAACAGTTTTTCAATGTTTTAGTATGGTAATCAAAATTATGTAATTTGATCCACAGTTGTTTTCAATTTTAAAAGTAATATTGACATCTTTTGCATTCTTTTTCCTGAACAATAAGAGTTCCTTTATAATAATGACTAATTTATCCACCAAATGTTCTTCTGTTGAATATTGTGGATTATAATTCTATTAAAGTACTTGTTTGAGCTTTGTGGTCTTTGGCTTTGGTTATAAACTCAATTACTTCACTCAATCAATCCACCAAAGGTCTCCAGTGTCCCACATTTTTCCTGTCCCCATCTTGCCACCACCCACAGCTGACTGTCATTCTTGAGTCACCACACCAGCAATCGACCTATCACTTTTATTGGGGATAAACCTCCACTTTTCCTTCCTTCGGGTCCTCTTTTTTTTTTCCAGTTACCAATCCTAAAAACTCTCTGTTATACGATGTTCCCAAAGTCGTTGCCTGTCTACTAGTGTGTCACTCATACTTGTGCTCAAAAAAGTCTTCTAGCTTACTTGCAACTCATCATGTTTGTTTGGTTTTTGTTTGGGTTTTTTGTTTTGTCTATTTTGTTTTGTTTTTTTCTCTGTGTTCTTAAGAAAGTCTGGAAACCTGAGGAATGTTCCATGAAGCAGCATTATGGGAAAGCCTGGTTTATCTGGATGAGTCTGGCTCAGTTAAGAAAGAGTTCCACTGCATCAGCCTGGCTTATTTGAATGCCTGATGAGTAACCATCCATCCATTATCCTAACAGCTTAGTCCGATTAAGGGACACTGGGAAGCTGGAGCCTATCCCAGCAGTCTTTGGGCGAAAGGCAGGGTACACCCAGGAGAGCTCGCCAGTCCATCACAGGGCCCTGATGAGTAACCATGGTAACTTATGCACAAGAACTAGCCAGCTTGTGGGCAAGCTAATGTTCGAGTTTAGCTTAGCTGTGTCTTAAAGAAGGTCTGCTGGGCTGAAACAGACTCTGTTATAAAAAATAAAATAATAAAATTAAACAAAGAAAAAAAAAAATCAATAAACCAGTCAGTGCCAGTGCAAAGAAACACAGCGATCATGTACATACTGTACATGAAATTAAAGGAAAAAGAACATGGTATTCATAAAACTAATTAATACCCTTTTTATCCCGTTCCAAAATTCCACAAACACATGACCTACACTGCCTCTGGTCGGCTAACAGTAAAACTGAGATCAACTGAATCCTGTCCATGCTGGTCTGATTTGTAAAGTGTTCAACAGACAAAGAGATAGATAGAGCAAGACAGAGAAAGAGAAAACTTATTTTGAGAGATAGAAAGATATAGAGACAGAGTTTTTGAACAAACACGTCTTCAAAGGCTTCATACCATTCTGAAATATGTTGTTGGACTTTATTTTCACCTGCTGGCAGGTGCACTTTTACCTGTTAAGATTGCTTCTGTTAAGACGTAAGTGAAGAATTAATGTAGGTCTCACACACACACCATAATATATTCACAATATATGACGACGTGAGTGGATTATTGGGTTATTAATAAACTGAGCAGGGCCAGAATAGATTTCACATAGAGACAATTCACTTAACAACTTACTTTATTAAATCAGAGCGGTGTTACCTTTCTTGGTGATGAAACTTAAATTCCCCAGACAGCTCCAACATTTTTTGTTCTGGTGTATAACTTACTCTTTTTCTCCCGTCTTTTATGTATGTATGTATGTATGTATGTATGTTTGTTTGTTTGTTTGTTTGTTTGTTTGTTTGTTTGTACAATTCAATCATCAGGACTTGCTACGTTCCTCAGGAACTCACACATAGCCAGGCTTTATAATCCTCGCTTGAATTAGCCTTGAGTAGATGCAGCTGAAATGTGTTAGTGGAGCAAATTGGGCCTTAATTCAGAGATGTTAGCTCAAGCAAGGCTTTCTTGATACAGCCTGGCTTTATGTAGCTATGGAAGTAACTCAGGAAGGAGCTTATTGTAATCTGGGATAGGCTTCAGCCACATTGCTTTAAGAGCTTATAAACCTATATGATAAAGTTTGATGGGGTCAAGGTCAAAATCCATGGTTTTTATTTCAGTGTATTTATTGCATGCCATTGTTTTATCCTATATTGCAGCACTACTAACCCCCCTGGAAGCCCAGTAACAAGGTTAATAAGCAGGAACACCTGTCATTGTCCTGCAGTATATAAAAGGAGCTACAGGTGTGACTGAGGGTGGAAAAAAATAAATAAATAAAATAAAAAAAGAAGAAGCAGGAAGACACACTGACAGATGGCTGTGGAAATGGAAGAGGAAGAAGCTAGAAGCAGAAGGGACTGCTGGAAAAGGAGCAGATGGAGAGGACTACTGAGGAAAGAGCAGTCCTGGATGAGATGTATCACAAGCTTGGCGGTGTGATGGCGGGATCTGGATCCTGTGGTACAACTACTCACTCCTGGGCCTCTGGATGTTCCTGGCCCAGGAGCAAGCATGAGTGTGATGGCCAAGTTAAGGATCCAAAGGGAGAGGCTGACTGCAGGGCCAGGCAAGAGGGTTTCCCTCCTGGGATTGTGGATTGCCGTTGATCCTCTTCTCTGCAGTTGAGCTGGGATCATGGTGCCGCAGGACAAGTGGACTGGACATGAGTCACTGCAGAGGAGAGGACCACCCCAAGTCATAGCCGTAGACATTTTGAACAACTGGTTGGAGGAGTCAGACTGTCTGCCAGAATCAATATGCAATCTGACACAGAACTCACATGAATGAGGGCTCAAAGAGATGTTTGCTGTTTGCAAACAAAAATTCAAGTAAAAATAAAATTCTTGTACCCTGAGCACCCGAAGAGTTGTAGAAACACATGGTTGTCTTTTTTTTTTTCTTTTTTTTTTACCCTAATATGAACAGGCTATAAATTGGTGGCAAGTTAAAAGCACAACAGAAATGTGCTTAGGTGTGATAAACCAAGTTTCTGTTGAATAAGGTTGGTGGGAAGAAGAAGCAGACTTGCTGACGCTTGGAACACCGTAGCCCAAAATCTGTAAATTCCAGCTCTTTCACAGCTGAGGTTCATTTGAAGCCAACTTAATTTCCTCTTTTTTTTTTTATATATAATTTTTGCATGTATAACTTTGGGTAGGAGAGACACTTGTTTGAGAAGACTTTTTGAACGAAATTAAGAGTAAATGGAGTGGAGAGGATATTGGGGCAGATTTCTAATTATTCTTTTAAATATAGCAGCAATTGTTCACAAATCATAAAATATACCAAGTATTCCCATTAGTCAGTGAAAGGTTTATGTAACGCTCACATTAAATGTAAGAGTGTTAGGACTAAGTTGTGCAATGGATGGAATGGGTGAACAGAAGACCAGATTCACTACGGGAGCTTGTGTGGTGAATGAATAAAAACAGGAGGCAGGAAAATTAAAGTTAAAGATAATTGTATTAAATTTGAAAAGAAATTAAATAAAGCACAATTAAATAAATTATATTTGTAAACAAGACAACCAAACAATGATACAAAAAAACACTTTCATAAACCTTTTTCCAAGTTTCTTTTTTTTCTCCAGTTCGGTTCAGTTGTACCAAAAAAGATTTTTTTCCTTTTTAGGAGTTTCGTTCAGTCTTTTTATTACGATCCTTGAGAGAAACGCATAATCCAGCTTTTAGTTACGATCCTTGGAGGAATCCCAAAGTTCATGTCAAAACTAAAGATATCCGGTGTTCGGAGAAAAACATCAAAACAGAAAGGTCCTACCTAATCCAGCTCACCACCTCTTGAAGAGGATTCTGGGGGGTGTAAAAAACCTGACCATTGAGTTTGAAAAGCTTTCGTTTAGTTTTTGGGGAGTTCTGGCGGAGGTTGCGGAGTCATCCAGCACATAAGTCCAGGCGTGGAACAGGGCAATGGTGACCGGATGTTAGTGAAACCGCAGCCACTTTTATAGTAGCGCCACTAGTGGCAGGGCATGTGACTGCGGCTGGGAGCAGTGAAAGACTCCCACATTATTTGGAGACATGGGTTACATTTATCTTTTGTTAATCGTTTAAACTTTGATGTTTTTAGATAAAAATCAGCCCTCAACTGTAAGTTTTGGCTCATGTAAGCCAAAAACCATTCCTATTCATTCCTATTATGGAATAGTCTTACTTTTTTGCAAATTATGTAAACAGCATAAAGGCCAGTTTTTATCCACATGGCATCAGCATCAAGTTGGGCCTATGCAGCTGATACAAATAGCATGTGTGTTTCTAATTGTGGGTTGCTGGTTGCTTGAGGCAGTAGGTATCTGTCAGGAAACTTCACTGGGAGGAGTTATTTTGATGGTTTACTTCATTTCCAGCAAGTATATCCTGTTTTGGAAAAACAGTATTGGCTAATAGCATTCAATCTTTCATAGATTTATATACATGCGTTATGCATTCAGCTACAAGCATCAAACATCTGGAAACACAGTAGTCACACTATGACAAATCATAGGGAAGTACAGCTGCGTTTGAATAGCCAGGATGCACATGAGGACAGAAGAGGTGAGCATCGAGCCTCTGTGACCCTATGCAGAGCTTAGAGCGGTTACAGCATATCCAACCTGCCGCAAACAGCGCACAAGTATAAACTGGCTTTAAGATTTTTGCTGTGCAAGTCTTAAGGCCAGTTCATACTTTAGCACACTTTTCCTGATCTAGACGCATGTTTTGATATCACATGTGGAAGAGGGGTCAAAGCTGTAGGCAAGTTAGATGCCAAAATTGGACATCATGGAAACTTTTGTAATATACTTGTTACTTTAATATTTTAGTCGAAAATTCAACAAAACACAGTCTGCTTTATTTTTATTTATGTAGTTTTATCATTAAAGTTTGTATAATTATCTTAAATTTGACTTTACTTGGTTTTGAATATTTGACATCTCACTGATGTGTGCATAACCGGTAATTTTTAAATTTTTCTTTCAAGTTGCATGCTGAACTATAGCTGTTTGTGAGTGGTTATATATATATATATATATATATATATATATATATATATATATATATATATATATATATATATATATATATATATATATATATATATATATATATGTATATATATATATATATATATATATATATATATATATACATATATATATATATATATATATATATATATATATATATATATATATATATATATATATATATATATATATATGTATATATAGTATATTTACACAGCAAAGCAAGTGATTCCTAATTTTAAAGTATGAAGGCTGACATGACTAATTTTACTGCAGCAGAGAGCAGAGAAGCAGGAACTGTAATCCTGTAACCCCAAGACTAAGCAAGGAGAACAATATTTGCACTTCCTGAAATATCTCTTGCACCATTCAAAATCAACAATATCACTGCTACTTGCTCTTTCAATATGGTCATTTTTGGGGGTTTTTTTCCATCTCAAGTGTAATGTACTGAATTACAAACACCTGTC